>NC_051039.1:19521146-19641146 GCF_904848185.1 Acanthopagrus latus | reverse complement strand
CCAAGAAGGCAGCACCCAAGAAGAAGTGAGCCCTCACCAACACCTGACACCTCCTCAACAAAGGCTCTTTTCAGAGCCACCCACACCATCCTCAAAGAGCTCAGTCTTTTTCATTATTCACCACAAATCTCATCACTAACAAAATCTTTTACATTTTAATGCCACTGACACTCAACATCACACTCTATGTTCACCTGCTGGACGGTGGGAGAACTCCTCTTCACTTCTCAAACTGCTTTTATCTCACTGCAGGTTTCAACACACCACTTAACTGATACTGATTATTTTCTTAACAAAGTGTCACGTCAGAGACAACACAACAAACTCAGCTTCCTCTGGAAATAAAATCTCTCTTCAGTCTGAGAAGCACATTCAGGTTTCATGTTATTCTGCACGTGACTCAACTAGCATCTGGTCTCAAGTGACGCGCGCGCGGGAACAGGAAGAGATGAAGGCCTTCACTTAATATCTTATTACATTTGTTCAGTTGCACCTGATGATCTGAATGATAAATACTGTGCAGTTCATTTATAAACATTGTTTGGATGAGTTACAGCCTTTAACCTTCACAATTACCTGATACAATGTTTTATCAACCATCTTATTGTTTAACAGTAAAATTACTGAACTGCATTTTTAATTCACATGTTTTAATTCTATTCATTCTTTTTCCTTTTCTAAATGCTGCAATCCCGCAGGTGAATGCATGTATACATTTGTAAATATGGGTTATTATTACTATTGTGTTTTTATTGTGTTAATAACTTTTTGTTTCTTTGAATGTTACATTGTCATTTATATTGTTGATTAATGAAGAAATGTATTTCCAGTTATTTTTAGTATATTAAATACATTTGAACAATTTAAGCACTGGCCATAATTGTCTTTCTTCTTTTGTCAAATTTAGGATTGTTATTTATCACTGGCACTGATGTGATTTCCTAAATGATAGATCTCAAAATGTAGAAGAAAGCCCAGGTTTATATCAGTCGTGTTTTTGATGCATATGTGGGGGTAGAGATGAATTAAGAGACTCAAAGTTATCTTAAAAATAGATAAAGGCGAAGGAATCAGCTCAGTAAAACCCGCCTGACCCGAAGGTGAATAGATCGGACCTAAAACGTCGTTACACCAAACACATGTAAATCCATCAGTTTGATGCAATATCATATTTAATGAAATAAAGTGATTTTGTAGAGTATAAACTCATGTGGGTTGTATTATGAGACATAGATGAGGATCATTGCTGTTTATGAGAAGTGAGTGGGGGGCTCTTAAAAGAGCCTTTGTGTTGGTGGTCTCTGACAGAGCAGTTTACTTCTTGGCGGCCTTCTCGGTCTTCTTGGGCAGCAGGACAGCCTGGATGTTGGGCAGCACGCCGCCCTGAGCGATGGTGACTCCACCCAAGAGCTTGTTGAGCTCCTCGTCGTTGCGGACAGCCAGCTGCAGGTGACGGGGGATGATACGGGTCTTCTTGTTGTCACGGGCAGCGTTTCCAGCCAACTCCAGGATCTCAGCGGTCAGGTACTCCAGCACAGCCGCCAGGTAGACGGGGGCGCCGGCACCCACACGCTGAGCATAGTTCCCTTTGCGGAGCAGCCTGTGGACACGACCGACGGGGAACTGGAGCCCGGCACGGGAGGAGCGGGTCTTTGCCTTCGCTCTGGCTTTGCCGCCGGTTTTGCCTCTTCCGCTCATGGTTCACTTTTCTTTCTAAAGTCTCGACTCAGAAAATGTGCTGCCGCTCGTCACAAGCCTCCTTTTTATGTCCGCGGAGCGTGTGCGGGTCTCCACCAGACCAACCAGAGAAGAGGCTTTCAGCAGAGGGGCCCCTGGACGAATGAAGGCGGACTTTTTGAACGGATTCCTCGCCAATAAGCAGCGGAGAGTCAGGTGGGGGTCGACTCCTCCAGGCGGAGCTGAGCTCCGAGAGGAGCCGCTAACCAATCAGGAGCCGGAGCTCTGAAGCCGCGTCACCGTTTCGCAGCCGCTCCCGCAGCTTAAGAGCAGCCAGTCTCCTCTCTGGTCTCCATTTTTCTCCCGACTGTTGCGAGGAAGAAGAAGAAACAATGGCAAGAACCAAGCAGACTGCTCGTAAATCCACCGGAGGCAAAGCTCCCAGGAAGCAGCTGGCCACCAAGGCTGCCCGTAAGAGCGCCCCGGCCACCGGCGGAGTGAAGAAGCCTCACCGTTACAGGCCCGGTACCGTGGCTCTCCGAGAGATCCGTCGCTACCAGAAATCCACCGAGCTGCTCATCCGCAAGCTGCCCTTCCAGCGCCTGGTCCGAGAAATCGCTCAGGACTTCAAGACCGACCTGCGCTTCCAGAGCTCCGCTGTCATGGCTCTGCAGGAGTCCAGCGAGGCTTACCTGGTCGGCCTCTTCGAGGACACCAACCTGTGCGCCATCCACGCCAAGAGGGTCACCATCATGCCCAAAGACATCCAGCTGGCCCGCCGCATCCGCGGAGAGCGCGCTTAACCTGTGTGCTGCTCCACCGACCACCACGGCTCTTTTCAGAGCCCCTCACTCCTCTACACAGAGCTGCTTCCTTCTCTTTTCTACAAATTGAGAAGATCACAGCTGGAACTTGATTAAATTAACTGAAATTTATTATTTTTTTTCCCTTTCATGTTTGACTTGCCACTAGTGATGGGAACGGCAGTTCTTTTCTTTTACTGAACTGAATCTCTAGAATCCGTTCAGTAAAATGATTAGTTCAAAAGATTCGTCACTGAATCGTTCAGTGCTCTCCAACTCCTTGAACTGATAAGCGGCCAAACGAGCCGTTTGTTCCAATGACACAACGCTACTTGCCACCACTGGTCCTCTAAAAGATCTACATGGATAAAAGTGACCAGTCATACATTCTAATTCGGTAACAAATTGCAAACAAACACTTGGCCAAATAATGTGCCTGCAAGATGAAACATTGATCACACATTGGCTGTACCCACAAAACTAGTCAAGTAAGTACAATGCTGTTAACACTAACCTAACACAAGATAAATGACCTGAAGAAAAAGCTCAGCCTGGAATCGGTTTCAGAGCAACAGCCTTCTGATACTTTTCCCTCAGGGTCATTACGCAAAATGTGCAATTTGTGTCCCTCCATCAAAATTGCTCCCTGAACCTGAATAATTCTTAAATTGACTACATTTTGAACAACCAGAACTTTTCCTTGAACTTGCGGCTAGAAACACCATTCAAACTTTAAAATGTAGGCACAAGTCCTGGCTATTTGAGTTGTATAGGTTTTGAACTCTGAAAGTTTAACAATGGTGAGTGATTTTGGAAAGCAGAGTGCAGGAGACCAACTGACAGAGTGAGAAAGACTCAAAAAAAAAAATCTCAAATGTTCTGTTTCCATGATAATCCCGGCCACAAATGTCACTCAAAAACAGTGAAATAGCCACACTTGTCTTCTTTCTCCAATGTGTCTGCTTTATCGGTAGGATTTACGGTTTTTCAATTACCTGCCTCTAACCGTCAAGAGTAGCTCTCAACGGTTCCATTCACTCCAATGTAAATCTGGATGAAGATTTTCGAAACTGCACCCTTTTTTAACTCGCTTCTCTTACTACATTTCTGACACTAAGACCACAATCATGTATGATTTTGAATATATAACACTAGTTTGACGTCCTAGATGTGAGGCAGAAAACCAGTTGTCTCTTTCACTGTTGCTACGACTAAGCGACAACCATACCTGTGGCAACCGAGATCAGCTGTGCCAACAGAGGGAGTGACAGACGCACACAGACACATACACACAATGAATGGTGAAAAGATGGGGAAAAAAAAAAAGATTTCAAAAGTCGGCATCTCTGGCATACTTTGACCCAGACACACCATTCAGACTTTAGAATGTAGATACAAGTCCAAATTATCAACATGGGATTCAACTTTTGCTTTAGCTTTCATAGTTTTTTCATCACAGGGCAAAGCGCACAGCCCACTCTTGCGATTTCCCAGCGGGAAATTGTCTAGTCATAATTTTTCTTCATCTTTTATGATAAAAACATATCTGCAAAATATTCCGATTAATTATGAATCAAAGATTTCTGAATGTGCCAATATAACTCAATTACAGCTGTAACTGTAATTTAAACACAGTATAACCAATCTCATAGCTGTTGTCAGCCCTGTTACTGAGGGGTCATCCCATTTTGTCTCTCATAGCATATTGTATTTGTTTTAAATTTGGAATAGACACCTTTCAAACAGTAATTGATTTGCCAGTAATAGAGATGACAAAACACACATTTGCACGCTGATTATGTAAAAGAAAAAAAACCGAGATGGCACGACACATTTTAGTTGGAGGTTAGAAAAAAAGGGGCTTAAAGACTGTTCAAAAAGTCAAACATTAAGAATATGGAATTGCATGTTTTCGTATAATGACAGTTTTAGTACACTGTCAACTTCACAGCAAAGCTCCTCTCTTAAAGAGGCAGACATGTTTCTCTTTGTATCTCACAGAATCCAGCCATAGAGAATCAAAGGGTTCAAATGCAACAAACACTGCAGGAGGACAAAGAGGGGTGAGGAGGAGAGTGTGTACTTTATGGTCACAGGCAGGAAGATGGACATTACAGTGTCCCATACAACAAAGACTGTGCTGAGCTGCTGTGAGCACTTTCCATCTCAAAGCAACTTAGTGGAAGGTTAAAATGCATAATAAATATAAAGCAACATGTACAGATCTGTTGTAAGTTTAGGTGATTTTTGTTTTGCATAACCAATCATAACATGTGGCTCCACATGTATGGAGCAGTATGCATGCTCCAGCCGGTTATTAATCCTTCATAGATAGTTGGAAATTAATTAATGAGGATGGTCCTTTACTGATCCCCAGAGGTGAAATTCAAGTGTACACCTGAGTAAACAGCTAAAGTGTTACGTCTAACATCTACATTATAGTACAATGTAAGCATTTAATAACTTGCTTCTAGGCTTAAATGCTGATAACATGAAATTTAATTAAAGACTCTTCAAATCGAATGTGCAGAATGTGTCGAAGACAGCTCTGAATTTTATCTAAAGTTCTCCTCTGTCTGAGGCCATGAATACATGATACACTGACTTAACATCACTATCATGAAGTGAATGATTCAATTCATAGATCTGTCTGCTGGCCATTGGTCCAAACAGGTAATAATGGAGAGGTAATTTATCATTCTTTAAATCTGATGTCTGAAAGAAGATATTGTTGTTGTCAGTGTGACTTGTAGATAAAGGGCCTCTCAGTCAGGATGCAGCTTCCTGGCTGCTACTCGGAGCTCGGATCACCCTGGACAGAGACAGCAGGTAGCAGCTCTGCTGGTGTCAGTTCAGCACCTGAGACAGCGACGGACGCACAAGACTCCCAGGAGAAGAGGACAGGAAGCTCCACCTGCACTCACCTGAGAGAGCTGAGACACAGCTGCAGCCAATCACACAGCGAGGCACGCGCGTGCACACGTACACTGACACACAGTCGTTCATGCTGTTGTTCAGTAGATGGCGCTCGTGCACCAAATCATCGACCTTCATGACAGACCACCGAAGAAGAGGCGACCCTGCCTCTGCTTTCAATTACGTCCTCAGTTAAGCAATAAATGTCAGGGACGCGGCGGTTTCAACTTATTCAGTTACATTTCTTTGACCTGTGACAATGAGCGGAAGAGGCAAGGGAGGAAAAGGACTCGGTAAAGGAGGCGCCAAGCGTCACCGCAAAGTCCTCCGCGATAACATCCAGGGAATCACCAAGCCCGCTATCCGCCGTCTGGCTCGCCGCGGTGGAGTCAAGCGTATCTCCGGTCTTATCTACGAGGAGACCCGCGGAGTCTTGAAGGTTTTCTTGGAGAACGTCATCCGTGACGCCGTCACCTACACCGAGCACGCCAAGAGGAAGACCGTCACCGCCATGGATGTGGTGTATGCTCTCAAGAGGCAGGGCCGCACTCTGTACGGCTTCGGAGGCTAAACTGCTGCGTCCTCAAATCTAAATAACCAAAGGTCCTTTTAAGGGCCGCACACTTTTTACATATTAAGAGTACATTCCCCATTTTTATAAAAAGTATACTATCCAGGCAACAATCCTCAAGTAACTCTTTTTACCGGTCAAGTTCTGATTGTGCATGTCTTTATTTTGAATAAACTGAATTGACTTAATTGTTCCTTTTCTAGGTTCAACTCTATGTAACTTGTAGTTCTTCTCTCAGAAATCTATTAAGTGAATCATATTTAATTTGTCCAGCTTATATTAAGAGATTTATTTCAGTTTTTCCCATGGTTTAGCATTTGGATTTAACTTTCATAGTCTGTAGTTTAACCAAAGTATGTCCAGAAGTTTTTATTTTTTTTTCAAACCATTAGATAATAGACATCTTGTTATAGGACCCATATATGTGGACTTGAGGGGGAAATGACTCCACAAGCTTAGCTTTGATCTTCACATTTCTTTTCAGCGTATACCCTCAGTTCAAGTCAGTATAAGGAAATGTCCACATAAAACAAAACCAGAACCTACCATAGTTCCTTCTTCTACTCTATTAAATGACACTTCCTACATTTATCTGGAGCAGCATGAAGCTTAATATATTTTTCACGGTGTTAAAAACAGGTAAGATACTTTTTTTTTTTTGCCTTTGAAGTAAATAAGTAAAAGTAAGTTGCCAGGGATGATATTGCTTAAATTATTCTAATACCGCCTACCTTGATATTACTTATGGAAATTAATCCAGGTGAATAGGAACAAATACTGAATTTTGTCACCATGAAACTTTCCCTGCTGCTCACCTATATGAAGTATTTTAACTAATGAACTGCAAATTTGTCAAAGTTGTTTGAGTGGAAAACTGGCCTGAGGTTCCTTTAGATGTCTGCCATTTTGTACTTTCATGTGAACTAAAGCAAACAAAACAAATATTTCTTTATTTTTATGTCAAGTTGAAATAAAGCGAGCTGATAACTGAAGGATTCACAAGAAGCTGTTATCACATTAAAGTAGCAAGCTCTGAAGGCAGGCTCCTGCAGCTTCCTCATCTTGGTCATATTCTTGTCCTCTTTCCTCTCAATAAAGTACCCATAGTATGAACATGAACTTAAGTACTCAAGTACAAATGATTTTTGATTATTGATCAGACACAACACAGTGTAAAGCAATACAATGTGATAAATTGTTCTTAAAAAAGCCACAATATAAAATGCTGCTTACATGTTAATTCAAATGGTGAACATGCCAAGTATTCATGGCTCTGCCTGCCGAGGGTTCACAGATAGATCCTACCTGTCATCAGTGAACCAGTCCTCCATACTTGACCCTTTATCATGTGATATAGCTCTAATTGGTATAGTGTTAAGAATGTGGATCATACCAACAGTTAGAATGAAAATAAAACATGATAATGATGAATGTGCATTAGTTGTAATTTATCGGGATTACACAAACCCAGGATCATATGTATATATATTGATATCGACAATGGTGAGGAGCAGTGCGCCACAATACATCACTTAACAATTAACAGAAATGTGCGAGGTCCATTATTATAGAAGAGATAAATGTGTGGGACTTAACAGTGCTGCCTTTAGTTTTGATAAGAGACTGATAGTCCAGTGTTCTCTGAGTATACGTCCCACTTGTACGACATCTGCTCAGACCCCCTTCTGGTTTAAGATTGTGATTTGTTCTACGCATGCTCAGTCTAGAGCACAATCCAGCCAATCGCGTGTGAGCAACGGCACAGTTTAATTTGCAGCAGGCGTATATAAAAACCGCAGTTCACATCCAATTGGTTATCTGTTGGTTTATTGCAAATCTACAGCAATCATGCCTGATCCAGTTAAGGCGCCCAAGAAGGGCTCAAAGAAAGCCGTCTCCAAGGCCACCAAAACCGGCAAGAAGAGGAGAAAGACCAGGAAGGAGAGCTACGCCATCTACGTGTACAAGGTGCTCAAGCAGGTGCACCCCGACACCGGCATCTCCTCAAAGGCCATGGGCATCATGAACTCCTTCGTCAGTGACATCTTCGAGCGCATCGCCGGTGAGGCCTCCCGTCTGGCTCACTACAACAAGCGCTCCACCATCACCTCCAGGGAGATCCAGACCGCCGTCCGCCTGCTGCTGCCCGGTGAGCTGGCCAAGCACGCCGTGTCTGAGGGCACCAAGGCCGTCACCAAGTACACCAGCTCCAAGTAAACTGATCCTGATATCTACAACAACCCAAAGGCTCTTCTAAGAGCCACCACCTCTTCTCAAAAGACATATTCCGCATGTTGTGTAACAACTATTCTGGCCGTGGTTTGACCTGTTAAGGGGCTCATATACCAGATCTGTTCTGAAGCATTTATTCAGTGGCCATGCTTTATGGCTGAGAATTTGTTGTTCAACTAAAGGGTGTTTTTTTTTTTTTTTGACCATTACTAAATTATGGTAATTGTTACATGTGGAAAAAACATTGACGGGAACACATTTGAATACTCTTCTTCAGTGGGCGACAGTAATAACATGGATCTTACGTGTCACCAACGTAATTCCCCACACAAATTGGATTATCACTTGTCTTTATACGCAAGAGGAAAAAAGCGCTTCTAGTTTGAAGTGTGCGGCCCTTAAAAGGACCTTTGGCTGTTTGTTACAGGACGCAGCAGTTTAGCCTCCGAAGCCGTACAGAGTGCGGCCCTGCCTCTTCAGAGCATACACCACATCCATGGCGGTGACGGTCTTCCTCTTGGCGTGCTCGGTGTAGGTGACGGCGTCACGGATGACGTTCTCCAAGAAAACCTTCAAGACTCCGCGGGTCTCCTCGTAGATGAGACCGGAGATACGCTTGACTCCACCGCGGCGAGCCAGACGGCGGATAGCGGGCTTAGTGATTCCCTGGATGTTATCACGGAGGACTTTGCGGTGACGCTTGGCGCCTCCTTTACCGAGTCCTTTTCCTCCCTTGCCTCTTCCGCTCATCTTTATGCTTACAGATGACTGCTTTAAGTCTGCCTTGTAACTAAGTCGAGAGCTCTTGAGCCTGGTGGAGTAGATCGAGTAGCTCCAGGCGTCTGCCCTTTTCTACCCATTGTTATGGGTGGAGCTTGGTGAGCGGCAAGAGATGGGAGGGGCTGGACTCTGGAGGAAGGAGGACGTAAGTGAACCAACGCGAGAGGGAGAGAAACAAAATAAAGTGCTCTTGTGTAAAAGTCGGTGTGTTTTGCATTGAAGTCTCCCATGATGAGGGTGTGGTCAGAGGTGGTGATGGCTTGAAACAGTTCTGCTGAAGGTCTTATTCCAGGGGGACAGTAGATGCTGATTGTCATAAAATGGTGCAGATGATTTTGTATTTTTATTGCGACATATTCATTTCCGTTGAGTTGTTGTGATGAGAGACCGTAATCCATTTCACTGTATTCGATGTTTTTCCTGATTAAAATTGCTACTCCTCCTCCTCGCCTAGTCTTTCTTTCCTAATGATGTTATATCCAGGGATGTTGATGCGTGATTTGTTTGTTAAGAATGTTTTATTTATTGATGCTGCAGAGATGTTCTTTTCATTTAGTGGTTGGATAAATTCCTCTTTATTTCCTCTTATCCCTCTGATGTTTATATGAAGAAAGGTACTGATGGTCATTATGAAAAGAAGAAGAATGTAACAGCAGACAGAAAGGCAGGTGTGTTATGTGTGGTTTGGGTGAGGATTTTCATGAAATGTAGTTTGTGTGTTTTCTGATGCTTTCGATGACTTCTTCGAGTCTGGTGTTGTCCATGGCCAGCTTCCTAAGGTCGTCGTGGAGGTGGGTGAGTTGGGTTTTTTTCTATTGGGCGGTAAGCTGGTGGGGTTGGTTGCTGGGGGTTTTTCAGGGGGTGGTGGCTTTTGGGAGGATGGAGTCGTGTATGACAGGTAGACGGGGCAATTCTTGGAGGCAGCAGAGTGTTCACCAGCACAGTTGACGCACTTGGCTTCTCGTTTGTCTTTACTGCAGGTTTTGTGGTGGTGGTTTTCGCCGCATCTCAGGCATACAACAGGGTTTTTGCAATTTGTGGATATGTGATTGAACTGTTGGCATTTGTAGCACTGGCGGATGGTAGGTGGAGGCCGGGCCTTCTCCACTCTGTACTGGAACAGATCCATGTAGAAGCCCTCATGGAGGAGGCTGGCCGCTTCGTCAGGGTTTGTCAGGTGAATTTTGAGAAATATGGTTGGTTGCTGGGTGGTTGTGCTGATGATTCTGTGTATTCAGTTGATGAGGATGCCTTGGTGTTCCGGTTGTTCTTTGACTCGTGTTTCACTGATGTTGATGTCGATGCCTTTAATGACCAGGAGTTTCACAGAGGAGTTGGATGGAAGGGTGGAACCTTTTTGTACTGCCAGTCTGCAGGTGAAGTGTGCACCATTGAATGCTCCCTCCGGCCATGGCGTGAGAAGGTTGTTCAGGGAGGGGATGTCCTTAGGGAAGATGAGGAGGTTACCATTTCTCATATGGACCAATTTATGGAGTTGGATTTGTGGTTTATGTTTTTGAATTTCTTGGACAATGGATTGATTGGTTGTGAAGGAACTGTCTGGGGGTCTGTAATTTTCCATGACCACTGGTGTGACGTGTTGATTTTCTGTTGACTCCCTTCTTGCTCTTTTTCTTGAGAGGATATTAATAGTGGGTATTTATGCATGTTTGTGCTGACGATGTCAGAGTAGTTGGCAGAAAACTGTGGGAGGGGGGGTATGTGGGTCCTTTCCTTCGAGTAGGATCTGTTCCATGGTTGTTAGAGTAGATTTCATCTGCGTGATGGTGCCGCTGAGGGAGGTGGACTGAGTGTATTTGCTAAGTTCAGAATATAGGTGGTTGATTTGGGCAAAAATGTTTTTTGATGATGAGCTTGTCTATATTCTCTGTGGTGGGGGGGATTGGTGGCTCGGTAGGGGTGGAGGGATCAGGGCAGGCTGTTGCAGTGGGTCTAGATGATTTGCTGGTAGCTGGGATAGAGTCTGGGGTGATGGGATCCATAGTGTGAATTTCTTGGAGGGTGTGTGAGATGAAGTTGCGCAGTGTTGCATCTTCTGGGTTCTTCCTGGTCTTTTAAGTCTGCCTCTTACAGGGAAGCATGCGCTATATAAACCTGATCTGCGGACGTAATAGAGAAGAGATGGCCTGAGTTTGACTGGGCGGTGCTTCAGTGGTCATTCCTACATCTTAGCAGCTGAAAGAGAGGATTGTTTTTGATTAACTTTATTTGAAATTAATAATACATTATGAAACACACATCAAAAGATCGTACAGACTTTTCGTTGTGTGTTGCTGTGTGTGGAGAACAACCTGAATCACTCTCCTGTCTCACACATGGTGAACTGTCCCTGTGTGGTTCAGACACTGGAAAAACTTTGTCGGTTTCTCCTCATGGATAATTTTTACTGTGAAGAGTTCTGATCACGGGGAATCAAAATTCTTTGGTTTCTTTTTATTTGACAACAAGAGTCGATTTGTTTCCACCAAATCCGATCTGAAAAAAATGTGAGTGGTTCCGACCCATCATGGGTGGAGGCTCGTGATGAGACAGCGAGACAAAGGAAACACGCGCGAGAACATATTTTCACGCGACCCATTGTGTAATATGGAAATATTCTGTTTGTATGACAGACGTAGATCATAGTTTCACACTCAGTTTTTATAAATTCGGGACATTGTCAGAGTTGAAAATTTTCCTTCAGGCAGGTGGGAAAAAACTGGTTCAACAAGAGCAGAAGTGTACACAATGCTGTAGTCTTGTGTACTGTAGTATTAATACATCATTGTGCCCGAACCTGCTTTCTAAATGATCTACTGCTTGAACAGCTCTGAAGAAGTTACAGGTGTTTAACTGACTGTGCACGATCAAAACTGTTTCTGAGGCGGTGTGTGGCTCTTTTTAGAGCCAGTGTGTTACTGTCAGACTAGCCCCCAGTTATTTTGTGGTGCCTGTATATAGTACATATTATGGTAATGCAGTCCAGCCTGGAAGCCTTAGAACAGTGATCATCAACCGGATCCGGCCCGCGACCCGATTCCAAAACTGTGAGGATCAAAGAGAAAATATGGTGTGGTCCCTGCTATCAGAGCAAAGGAACAAAACAACTGACACTGAAATAACTATAAGAAGTCCCCACCTTTTATGACTCTCAGTCTGTTTACATTCCAAACTCGCTGCATTGTTTAACATTTATTGTTTTACATACTGTTCTTCCTTGACATAATTTTTCCACATGCCTTTGCTTTAACATCTCATAAGTCCCAACAAGAAGCTCCAAACTAACAGAAATCTCAGAACAAAAAAGAATAGAGGAAAAAACACTTAAAACAGCATGCTAAATACCGTAGTGACAAAAGTCACAAATAATGCTCGCAGCAAGGGGCCAACCCGCTCAGATGTTTATGTCTATGGAACCAACTGTCTTTTAACTAGTTACATAATCTGTTTAACCCAACACTTGAACAAGGGAATATTTGGATTGATAACCATTAAGTCTTTTCCTTCTGGCGCTCCCAAACTTTTGATTATATCTATATGCAACTCATAAACCCACTGATAAATAGAAACACAAAGCTGCAGTCAATGCTGTCTCCACTCCGAAAACCCCTGTCAACCGAGCCCCTAGTTATTTTGTGGTGCCAGTATATAATGGATATTACGGTAATTCAGTGCCAGAACAGAATTCAAAATGAAAGCGGATACTTATGAACATTTGCAATTTCACACAAATTCAAGCAGTCAGTCCGTTGATTAACTGAATAAATTGTTTGTTAATTAAATAACAATTAGTCAATTAATTGCTTATTTCATTTTACCATCCTAATTCTGATCAAGCCTTAGAGGATGGAGGCCATGACATTTTATATGTGTGAGTAATTAGTAAAAAAACAAAAAACAAAACAATAAATAACAATATCTGGAATTTCTGATGAGGAATTTCAAAATAAAAGCCCACTTAATAGTCAAATACTTTCAATATTTCCCTGAAGTTCAGATTTAAGTTAAGTTATTGATAGTACTCCTCCTCAGAGTCACTTGTAATTTCAGTAAGTTCTGATGTGAAATTACAAAATTAAAGCCCTCTAATATGTCAAATAATTCTAATATTTCTCTCTTAATTCAGATTGATATCAGGAGGAAAGTACTTACTTCCACGATGTAATTTTACATCAGACTGATAGTACTCTATCAGACTTGCTCATGTAATACCAGGAAGTTGTGATTTTGAATTTCAAAATTAAAGCTCTCTGAAATTTGAAGTATGCTCAACATTTTTCCTTAAAATTCAGATTTACATTAAAAAGAAACCACCTGTTTCCACAGAGTATATTATGTTCAGACTGACCTTATAGAACAATTTATATCAGTGGTTCTCAATAGGAGGCCCCTGGGCCGCATCCAGCCGGCCGGCCTCCTGTTTGTGGCCTTGGGCCCGAACTGTCATTCCTTCACTGTGTTTTGATTCGGTCAGCATGTTTACACCGGGACTTGTCTCCATGACAATGATGCACAGACAGCTGGGTCACACACACTGCTGCTAGCGCACACATTTTGCTGGCTGTAGGAGCCTAGTTTGGACAAAATGGTGTGTTCCTGCTAAAAGGAAAGTGGACAGTGAAAATTGGTAATTCAAAGAATGGACTGAAAAATGTGCATTAATTCTCCCTCCAACAAGCACAAGACCCATGTGCTTAGTATGCCAGGAGACGATAGCTGTGACAAAGACAGCCTTTATGTTTGATAGTGTTCAATGAAGTATGCATGTTTATGGCTGTATTACATATGGAGTTCTATGTTGACTGCATGCAGTCAACATGGAATATGTCTTTCAAGAAGTGGTGGTGGCTCTTAGAAGAGCCTTTGGGTTGTTGTAGATATCAGGATCAGTTTACTTGGAGCTGGTGTACTTGGTGACGGCCTTGGTGCCCTCAGACACGGCGTGCTTGGCCAGCTCACCGGGCAGCAGCAGGCGGACGGCGGTCTGGATCTCCCTGGAGGTGATGGTGGAGCGCTTGTTGTAGTGAGCCAGACGGGAGGCCTCACCGGCGATGCGCTCGAAAATGTCACTGACGAAGGAGTTCATGATGCCCATGGCCTTGGAGGAGATGCCGGTGTCGGGGTGCACCTGCTTGAGCACCTTGTACACGTAGATGGCGTAGCTCTCCTTCCTGGTCTTTCTCCTCTTCTTGCCTCCTTTCCCGGCGGTCTTTGTCACCGCTTTCTTGGAGCCCTTCTTGGGGGCAGACTTCGCTGGTTCAGGCATCCTTCTCTCTTCGCTGGGATCAACGATGAATGTGTTACAGCGCTGAGAGCAACTCCTTTGTATAGACCTCATGCAAATACTACTGTGTCATCTCCCCCCTGTGATTGGTTGAGCTGCTGACGGATGGAGAGCTGCAGCAGAAGGACGTGATGAAACTCTGTGACCAACTAAAAGGAAACAATTCGGGAAAAGACAGTCTTCTGGATTTAATGAGTATTTGATATGAAAAAACATGAAATGGATGAAAGGCCACAAGTGTCACAGTAATAGTAACAAAGTCTTAAACTAATTGTACAATAAACAACACAATTAATGAATTAGTTTACACTTAATTGTTTTAACCAATAATAGACTAAATAACAAAGTAACTAGTTATTTGATAATGTAATGGGCTATAAAATGAGGAATTAGAAATAGAATTTACAAATGAAATATTAATTCATCAATTAATAGTTCAAGTTAAAAAAGGATGTACAAAGACAAACAGTCCACAAGTAATTATTTTAAAAATGAATTATTGAATTCATTAATAAATAATGGAATTAAACAATCTGTTAAGATTAGGTAGTTTAAAAAGACTCATAAATAGCTGGATTTCCATTTATACACTACTTTCCCATTTCCTATTAGCTGGTCCAAATGTGAAGTCATTTAGTTTCTCTATTTAACCTTTCTGTGACACTTGAGCTGGTTAACCAATTAGATTTTAAAATTCAATTATCTATAATACATTTAATGCGTTTTGAAATTTTACTTATTGATTGTTAAATTTTGTTTTTGTAAATAACTTTAATTTGAACAAAGGAATCAGTTCAGTAAAACCCACCTGACCCAAAGGTGAATAGATCGGACCTAAAATGTCGTTACACAAAACATATGTAGACACGAAAGTCCATCAGTTTGATGCAATATCATATTTAATGAAATAAAGTGATTTTGTAGAGTATAAACTCATGTGGGTTGTATTATGAGACAGAGATGAGGATCATTGCTGTTTATGAGAAGCGGGTGGGGGGCTCTTAAAAGAGCCTTTGTGTTGGTGGTCTCTGACAGAGCGGTTTACTTCTTGGCAGCCTTCTCGGTCTTCTTGGGCAGCAGGACAGCCTGGATGTTGGGCAGCACGCCGCCCTGAGCGATGGTGACTCCACCCAGGAGCTTGTTGAGCTCCTCGTCGTTGCGGACAGCCAGCTGCAGGTGACGGGGGATGATACGGGTCTTCTTGTTGTCACGGGCAGCGTTTCCAGCCAACTCCAGGATCTCAGCGGTCAGGTACTCCAGCACAGCCGCCAGGTAGACGGGGGCGCCGGCACCCACACGCTGAGCATAGTTCCCTTTGCGGAGCAGCCTGTGGACACGACCGACGGGGAACTGGAGCCCGGCACGGGAGGAGCGGGTCTTTGCCTTCGCTCTGGCTTTGCCGCCGGTTTTGCCTCTTCCGCTCATAGTTCACGTCTTTCTAAAGTCTCGACTCAGAAAATGTGCCGCCGCTCGTCACAAGCCTCCTTTTTATGTCCGCGGAGCGTGTGCGGGTCTCCACCAGACCAACCAGAGAAGAGGCTTTCAGCAGACGGGCCCCTGGATGAATGAAGGCGGACTTTTTGAACGGATTCCTCGCCAATAAGCAGCGGAGAGTCAGGCGGGGGTCGACTCCTCCAGGCGGAGCTGAGCTCCGAGAGGAGCCGCTAACCAATCAGGAGCCGGAGCTCTGAAGCCGCGTCACCGTTTCGCAGCCGCTCCCGCAGCTTAAGAGCAGCCAGTCTCCTCTCTGGTCTCCACTTTTCTCCCGACTGTTGTGAGGAAGAAGAAGAAACAATGGCAAGAACCAAGCAGACCGCTCGTAAATCCACCGGAGGCAAAGCTCCCAGGAAGCAGCTGGCCACCAAGGCTGCCCGTAAGAGCGCCCCGGCTACCGGCGGAGTGAAGAAGCCTCACCGTTACAGGCCCGGTACCGTGGCTCTCCGAGAGATCCGTCGCTACCAGAAATCCACCGAGCTGCTCATCCGCAAGCTGCCCTTCCAGCGCTTGGTTCGAGAAATTGCTCAGGACTTCAAGACCGACCTGCGCTTCCAGAGCTCCGCTGTCATGGCTCTGCAGGAGTCCAGCGAGGCTTACCTGGTCGGCCTCTTCGAGGACACCAACCTGTGCGCCATCCACGCCAAGAGGGTCACCATCATGCCCAAAGACATCCAGCTGGCCCGCCGCATCCGCGGAGAGCGCGCTTAACCTGTGTGCTGCTCCACCGACCACCACGGCTCTTTTCAGAGCCCCTCACTCCTCTACACAGAGCTGCTTCCTTCTCATTTCTACAAATTGATAAGATCACAGCTGGAACTTGATTAAATTAGTACCAGAACGATAGTTGCGTATTGTAACTCGAGATTCTGAGTATAGGCGCAGCCCTTCATCACTACCGGGTTTACGGAACGCGCACCACGGAAAACTCATACTATGGGCCTCACCTCCGGTCTCACCTTGTGTATACATCAGGGTGAGACCGCAGTTGCGCTACTACGTAGAGATATGGAGGTTCGACGGTCTGTCGGAAATTAAGTTTCGTTTTGATCGAAAGGTAAACCGTCGTCAAGCAACTGGGCCTTGCACTGTGGCTGTGTCCCAGTTCAGGTCACCGCACCCTTCTGAATGCGCATTTGAAGTGTAATTACGTCACTACGCCGCGGTCGCTTTTCCATTCAGTATTTACAGCTTAAGTGCAATTTATAAGCGCAAACGGCATCAAGTGCTACTTTTCAGGGACAAGGGATTGGATTTTCTTAAAATATTAAGGTCTTAACATTTACAACTATTTACACAATTGCAGCATAAATATTTACAGAATATTAGTCACTAAAAAAAACAAAACAATATTAAACAGTTACAAATGATGCACAGTAACTGGCTGAGCAGGAGTCCCTGCAGTGCTGCTGGGCTTGATGGGATGCTACAATAAAGACCCCGGTGTCAGTGGAACATCATCTAGGTGGGTACTCAGGGTGTTTGGGGGTCCAGTTCTGATTCGATCAAGGGCTGCCATGTCATGAAGAATTTCTTAAGAAAGAGGCAAGAATGATAATTTCACAATATTATAATAATAATAATAATAAATTACAACAAACACTACCAAACACTTTAAATATGAAAAATGCCTTTGAAATTAAAATAAAATCAGATGTGGCAATCAACAGTTTGTATGTCAGAATTAACGTAATGTACTGGTATGTTAATAACCCCAAACTTTTAGCTAGCTAATAATGAAGTTCAACAGACATCAACTAAACTACTCTGTAATTGAAAAAGAAACGTTGGCATTGATTTTGGCTTTGCAACATTTTAATGTCTATGTCAGCTCTTCACCTGTAGTGGTCTTTACAGATCATAACCCACTGACTTTCCTCAGTTCTTTACAGTCTCCCAATCAGAGGTTGGTTCGTTGGGCTCTCTTCCTCCAGTCCTACAGCCTCGACATTCGCCATGTCAAGGGACGGGTCTCGGGCACCTTGTTAGTGATTGTGTAATGTGTTGTGTTTTGTTTTGTTGCTCTCCACTTTATCCCATATTTCTTGCTCTCTCTCCTCTTAAATTAGCTTCAAGGATCCAGTTGCTGAGGCAGTGGGAGAACGGAAGATTGTAGGTGACATAAGCGGTGAGGTATTTAGTATTATTGCAGTTATTAGTATTGTGTTAGGAGTGTAGTTTTCAGTAAGTAAACATTACTCTGGGCTCAATATCAGGTTTACCTCTCCATGGTGCTTTCCTCTCCTCTCAGCCGGAGATAAACCATAGCCGCTTCTCCTTCCTCCACAAGCAGGAGGATTAAAAAGGAAATCAGGAATTCCTGTAGCTCAAACAGACCGGACAGTCAAACTTTACTGTTCTTGTCACTTTCATCGACCTGGGCTGCATAAATAGTGACGTAGCGGTGAGACCATCTGGTGACGCAACCAGGAAGGTTAGACCGTCCCATTTCACAACAGGCTGACGCAGCCTGCAGGTCTCTCTGAAGGACCCGGCCTTTGCAGGTGGCGATGGATGAGTCCTTGAAGGATGCTGCCCCTGAATTGGGACACAGCTAGTATTTCACCGCTTGCAGATCACCTGTTATAGGGATACGAGGTTCTATGATTGAGAAAATGTAGTGCCGGCTGAAGTGATCGACTATAGATGTGTAATTTATATGACCCCACTTCAAAAAACACGAACTATCCCTTTAAGGGGCTGCGCCTATGCTCATAGAATCTAGAGTTACAATACATAACTATTGTTCTATATCGTATAGGCTTAGCCCTTTAGGGCCATCGCTAATGGGTTAAAGGCTAAGCAGGATATAGTCCATGCCTCACTGGATCAGTCCAGTACCACAAGCACAAACCCACCTACTGCAATTAATGAGTCCATAACGCTCCACGCCCAGCCACTGCGTCATGCGTAAAGACGCAACACAAAGCCCCATGTGTGCCTGAGTGGCACAGCATAGTAGAATATTTAACATTCTCTATGATGGGATCAAGGCTGGGGGCAATAAAGCATCCTGCTGTGAGGAAGCGGAGACGAGGGTTACGCACTGTAACAGTCCAGCAAGGAAGAGAGAGGGGGAAACTCTCCCTCCATGCGCCGACAAGCAGGAGGGAGAGTGCACAAGAAAATCATCTCACATCAATCACTCTGACAAAACACTCAGTACAAAGTGAGTCACAGGGAAACGGGAGACTTGACATAGATATGAACGGGAGGAAGACCAGGAAGCTGCAGTGCAAATGTCCTCCACCGTCATCCCTCCATGCAAAGCTGTGGAGGACGAGATTCCTCTGGTGGAGTGCGCTCCGTATACTGTATCCCTTGGAATGAGAAACGAAGGAATTTCCTATCTTTCAGCATGATGGACACGTGGAAATACACGTCTTTCAGGTCTATGGAAGTGAGCACATTCTAGCACATGTCTGATTGCCAGCATGCGAAACCTATCGATTTGTTGAACAGAGACAAATCGGGGATGGGTCTCATCCCGCCCGTCTTTTTCGGGACCAGGAAAATAACAGAAGTAAAGACACTGATTTTCCTCTGGAAATTGCATATTTCATCAGGAGTTCCTGCAGCTCTGACTGGAGAGCTAGACAGAGTTCTTGGGATGACAGGACTGTTTCCAGAATCCCGTTGAGCTGCAGGGGAGGAGAGGCGAACTGCAGTGTGGAAACTCTGCTGATCAGCCTGTCCATCAAAGAGACGCGCTGCCACTCTGAGTAATATATTATTATATATTATAGATGAGAAGTATTTTGGTGTTGGTAGTTTGAAATTCCTGAGAGCTATTTCAAAATAAATATTATAGAAATATTAATAACTAATGTTGACTGAACACTTCTTCTTTCTGGGATATTTTTAAATGTTTTTTTTTCTTTTTTCTGGGAGATAATGGTTGTGAAAGATCTATTATTGCCTTAAAAACAGACAATTTTTGTGTGTTTTTTTTTGAATGTCCAAACGGAAAAATCAGAGATAGCAATGTCATGATGGTCCTTAAGCGCCCCGGCTGCCACACAGTACTCCGAGGACATTCAGCGTTGTTCCTTTAAGTTTTCGCCACAACCACCGAGGTTGTTGAGTTGATCAGACCTGTGAAATGTCTGTCTTCTTATCTGTACAAATTAATACCAACCTGGATGCAGTCGCTATTAAGACGCTATTAAGGTTAAAAACAGAAAAAAACAAGTGAATGTCGAATATAAAGTTTAGCATGGAAAACAGGGCTTGAGCAAGGGGTCCCTTCAATATACCTGAATGAAAATACTATCGTATGATAGGAGTTACCCCTTTATGGACACATCCACTTCACTCTAATCCCTTGCATTTTTGTGCGAAACCCACGCGATTATTTTGCGTGCTGTATTGATGTGGTTTTGCCTATTCTATATTATTATTCCTGCATATTGGGGTCCTTAAACAGTGTAACAGTTGGATAAACTGGGGCTGACTGGAATGCTGTGATTCTTGTGGAGTCAGTGTATTCATGTGTGTGCCATTTGTTTACACTCTTGCCTCATAGTAGTCATATCATTGCAGTAATTTCACTGTATAAGGTGAGCTGTTTTTGACTCCAAAACCTGGCACACAGTGCTGAGCTGCATCTCAAATTAATTCCCGGGCAGCTGACAAGTAGCACTAGACTGACGTATCAGTTGATCAACAGTTGACCAATGTCATTGGCCTGATATTTGTCTATCACAGTGACATGGATCTTAATCAGTATTGGCTTATATAGTGATATATAAGATATGATTTTTTTTAAACAGAACATAATGTGCATTGTTTTTATTTGTTAGCTCTATTGGCAGCATTTTTCATGTATTTGATCCACTTTTTTTATTTTCTTAATTTAGTTTTGGTATATACATATATTTTGCTCTCTTTGTTCCAGGATTCAGAGCTGGCTGCAGCTGCAGTCCTCTTACCAAAGTTCAAGACCTCCTGGACTGACAGAGCAGATGTAATAGAAGCTGGCAAGGCCAGATTTTTTCAAAGATTCATATGTTCCCATTTTTATGTATTATTATGTTTGAACACATGGATAAGTGAGTATACTTAATAACTTCTCAGTCATGGCTCACCTAATAGGTTGTCAATTATTGATGGTCTGTCATTGATACCAAATAATCCCTTTTGAGGATTAGCTGATTTAAGTTTGTGTGTTCAGGAATATTCACTGAAATTCAAATAACAAAATCTACTTGTAATTACAGCCTTGACATACATCAAACAACATCTTGAAACGACGGTGCATCAGAGCGAGAGAGTCCTCTGATGAAGACGATTTCTTCTACAGACCAATCTCTAGAAGGCTGCGAAGTCCAGTTGAGCTTGATGGTTATCTTGTTTGTGCCACAGACACCATGGAGCTGCTGCTCTCCTTCTCAGCCATTAAGATGCTCTCTCTCAAGCTGAACACAGCTCTGCCTGCCTCTGCTGCATGTGAATGACTTTTTAGCTGTGCTGGTCAAATCTTCACAGCCGAACGAAGCCGGATAGACTCTGTTAACTTAGAAAACCAGCTCCTGCTGAAACCGAACAGAAGGTTCAGAAAGTGAAGTGTGACAGAAATGCTAGTATGTCTAAGAGTTTAAGACACTTACCTGCCTGTTGTTTGCAGTGTAGTGAATGTTGATATTTTATATGGGTGAATCGCATGCCTGCTATTGATGATGCAATAAATCCATCGGTTAAAAAGTAATAAATACTCTGAGTAGTTTTTGAGAAAAGTACCTTGTACTTTTATTTAAGCATTTTTTAACACCAGTACTTTTACTTTTTATTGAGTACAATTTAAGCAATGTAACAATACTTGTACTTGAGTAAACATTTTCAGTACTCTTTCCACCTCTGCTTCCAACAAAATTTGGCACTTCAGACTGTCCCTGCTGTGCCATATTCGCCCATCAGAAACATATCCATCATTAGCCATCAGCCCCCTCCTAGCCACATGCTCATCTGAGCCAACCGTCTGAGCCACCTCATTGCTAAGTCAGCTGCCCATCCACATGCAAGACTCTACTCCTGCTGCTTAGCAACATAGGCCAACTGCAGTGGAGCTACTAGACACTGCATTATATTTTCTCACTGACACTAGATCACATTTTCTTGCACACTGGGTCACACGTACAGAGCACTAGATGTTCAGTTTTTAAACTGAAGCAGATACTTGTTGTTGATGCTATACCTGCTGTGACGTGAACACTTAACTAAGCTTCAGCTCTCACTCTTTGCACTCTTTTTAGATGTTAAGTTATCATATTTCTACTCCATAGACGAGGACAGCTCATCTGAACTGAACTAAAATGTATGTGTTGGGCGCTGTTTAGCTCAGTTGTGCACAGGCTTTGTCCTCACTGCGGCGGCCCTGGGTTCACTTCCAGGCCTGGGCGCCCTTTGCCGCGTCACTCCCCCTCTCTCCCATCCTGTTTCCTGTCTATCTCCAGCTCCTATAAATAAAGCTGATAAAAGGCCTCCAACAAAATTTAGAATGTATGTGTAATATCTTATTTCAAGTAAATCATCATTCATGATAATAAACAATCAAGTTTATTTTTAAATACATAAATAAAAGTACACTACAAAGAGAGAATATTGCCATAAAATAGGTAGTGATGGAATTTAACAAAGTACATTTGCTCAAGCTCCGTATTTAAGTACTTAACTACTAGTTATTCTGAGGCATTTGTAGTTTGAGTATTTCCATTTTAATGACCCATAGTGCACATTATTTACATAAGTGTAAGTGGATGTATAATTTTGATACTAAACCATACTATTTGTACGGTTGACTTTCACTTTTGCTAAAGTTATATTTCAACATGATCTTTACTCAACTAATGACTTTTGGATGCTTTTTACAACACTGCTAAAAAGATCAGGTTTGATGGTTTTACTGCTGTACCCTGATAAAGATGTTGTGTTGAACCCACAGAAAGGATTGTGGAATTTGTTTTCCATTCAGTTAAAAAGCTTTTTTTTTTTTTTTTTTTTTTATACAAATGATTGCTGTCAGCAACATGGACAGAAGGAAAGAGAGCTATGGTCAATATGATAACTCACACAAGAGACGACAAAGTCCAAAAGCATTTGTTAGTTTATTTATTGCAGTAAGGCATTTGATAAAATATAGCATAGCCTTCAAATGTGGGCATCATATGACATGTACCAGTAATTGGTTTGATAATACAGTGTAACGGTATCATACTCAATCTAAAATATGCATTATAATATTTATTATGTGCCAATAGAAACCCCCTCTGCTGTGCAAAGCATAGCAGAAAACACAGCACAGTGACAGCGACTACATGATGACCCACCACCAGCAATCAATGATTGGATGATCTCTTCTGGGCATGCAGAGGGCTTCCTGATGTCACTGTCTGTGTTGCTGGGCTCCCTTTGCCTGAAGATGTTTGTCCTCTCTTTGGAGTTTGGAGTGTTGTGTTCACCAGGATGAGAGAGGATGCTAGCTGCTCCTGAAACTGTCTCCTGTTCGTTGTGTCTTTGCTAGACATCTTGAGAGCTTTGCAGTCCCGCTTGTAGAGGAGCCAGGCATTGACAGCAGCAAGGATGATGGTGTGCCAGAAGACGTACATGTACCAGCGACAGGATTTGAGGGGGAACTTATATTTGTCTGCATAAATTTTGCAGTTCTGACCTTTGGCTCATATTCCATTGACACTGCCTTGGTAGATATCAAAGTCACGCATCATGCCACAGATTGCAGTTCTCTCCCCATGGGTTTGGCTTGCCTCGCATATATTGCTTGACGCTGCTGAATTTCCCCTTGAAAGGAATCATCATCTCACCCACAGAGTTGTGCTCTTCTGGTATCACCTGCAGGCATTTCTCTCTGAATGAATCAAGCCACAGTCTGAGTTTCCATAGTTTGTCTTTCTTTTCTGTCTCAGATACTGCCATGTTGTTTACAAAACGTAATGACGTCAACAGGGATTGGAATCTGTCGTGGGGCATCACATCATCAATAGGGGAGGGCCGTGTCTCTGTCTCCCAGTACATACAGGTTCCAGCCATTTGTACTATTCCCATCTTCAGGTACATGCCAAGCATTTTTTCAATTTCCTTTGCAGTGGTGTTTACAGATGTTCCATGTGTCTGAAGGCGGTACTCATTCGTGTTTTGTGTCAGAGCCTCAATCATGTCTTCATACACAAATCTCTGGAAGTATTCCAACGGTGTGTGGAGGGAAATGTCATCTCTGGTGATATCCACACCAGAAAAAATAGTGTTGGAAATGATGAGATATTTTTTTTTAGCCAGCAATACCTGTCACGGGGCATGGTGTGCTTGTTTGTTTGTGGCTCGATGTCCCTGTAATTATCAGCTGGACAGTCCATGGGTGGTGGGTTGTCCACTTGTTGACAGACATCTTCATCTGAGTCTTCATTGCTCTCATCAGTGTCATCGAGTTCCATCTTAACTTCACTCTCTCCAATTTGGATGATATCAATCACATCCTGCACAGGGTATCACAACGCCACAATGGTGGCATTCTGAAAAGAAAATATAAATTAATATGTAGAGATATGCTTTTTATAATGTAGTACATAACCTGAAGGAATAGATTAAAAACACTAAAACACAGACAACACTGTCTACTTCTTGTAAGTCACTTTGGACTTAAGTGTCTGCTAAGTGCCCTATATGTAAATGTTAATGGCTTAGCCTATGCTCTCTACTTATCATGCTAAATGAAAGATGCATCCCAATCACCAGCCATATAGTCACGCAATACTGCCTTGACATGACAATACTGCTTCTTATGCTCTCTAATTATCATACTAAAAGGGAAACATGCATTCCCCCACTTACATCCACACCCAACATTCAGGAACCTTTTCACCTTTCCTAGAGCTGAACTGTCTGTTGATATCCTCTTTGTGGACAAACTCGTGGGATTTAAAGTCAGTCTGATCAATTTAACTACATTTTTTAGAGTTAAAACTTTCAAACCAGTGGAGGGAATACAACCTGTTTGTGCCCACTGCAACAAGCCCGCTACTTTGATTAACTCACCAATCACCCACTGTAGAATTGCAACAAATATATGACAAACTCTACTATATATGTTACATATTCTAGACATCGTAATAACAACAAACATTTTACTTATTTGAATATGAAGAATCCAGTCCAATAAAACAAAGATGGTGATGCTGTTCAAAAGAAACCTGGAGACGTTGTGTGAGTTCATGGCTATTAGGCAGGACTTGTGTACAAATGTACTATCCAATAGCATCGTGAGACTGAACAATAAGACACAATGATTAAGAACATGTGATAAAAGAAATAAAATAACAATAAGACAAAATATATCAGATAGTTTTTTTTAAGGATGGCTAAAGGTAACGTAATTTTACAACAAGGGGTGTTACAAAGTTTAAAAAAAAAACAAAAAAAAACGACCAATCGTCTCCAGCTGGTAAGATGTAGGAACGACCGCTGAAGCACCGCCCAGTCAAACTCAGGCCATCTCTTCTCTATGACGTCCGCAGATCAGGTTTATATAGCGCATGCCTCTTCGTTTGCATCAGACTTCTACATGGATCTGTTCCAGTACAGAGTGGAGAAGGCCCGGCCTCCACCTACCATCCGCCAGTGCTACAAATGCCAACAGTTCAATCACATATCCACAAATTGCAAAAACCCTGTTGTATGCCTGAGATGCGGCGAAAACCACCACCACAAAACCTGCAGTAAAGACAAACGTGAAGCCAAGTGCATCAACTGTGCTGGTGAACACTCTGCTGCCTCCAAGAATTGCCCCGTCTACCTGTCATACACGACTCCCGAAAGCCACCACCCCCTGAAAAACCCCCAACCACCATCCCCACCAGCTTGCCGTCCAATAAAAAAACCCAACTCACCCACCTCCGCGACGACCTTAGGAAGCTGGCCATGGATGACACCAGAATCGAAGAAGTCATCGAAAGCATCAGAAAACACACAAACTACATCTCATGAAAATCCTCACCCAAACCACATATAACACATCTGCCGTCCCGTCCTCTGCTACATTCTTCTTTTCATAATGACCGTCAGTACCTTTCTTCATTTAAATATCAGAGGGATAAGAGGAAATAAAGAGGAATTAATCCAACTGCTAAATGAAAAGAACATCTCTGTAGCATCAATAAATGAAACATTCCTAACAAAAATATCACGCATCAACATCCCTGGGTACAATATCATTAGTAAAGAAAGACAGTTTAGACGAGGAGGAGGAGTAGCAATTTTAATCAGGAAAAACATCGAATACAGTGAAATGGATTACGGTCTCTCATCACAACAACTCAACGGAAATGAATATGTCGCAATAAAAATAAAAAATCATCTGCACCCTTTTATGACAATCATCAGCATCTACTGTCCCCCTGGAATAAGACCTTCAGCAGAACTGTTTCAAGCCTCTGACACCTCTGACCACACCCTCATCATGGGAGACTTCAATGCAAAACACACCGACTTCCACTGCAATATAACAAACACAAATGGAACTGCACTCAAACAGATTTTAAACAACACCAACTTATTAGTAATCAACACCAATGAACCCACCTACATCTCACCAGCAACAGGCAACTCGGACATCCTGGACCTGATTCTTTGCACCCCCGACCTGGCCTCAAAACTTCTCCAGTTCTCCACCACAAACCATCTCAGGAGTGACCACCTACCTGTCCTCACTACTTTCTCCTTCCACCTACAAGCCATCCCAAACAATAAATACAACTACAGAAAAGCAGACTGGGAAATTTACAGAACGCACATCGAAGAAAATCTAAAACAAACACCCATTACCTCCAACACCACCCCCGACGATCTGGACCACCAAGCAGTCCTGATAAGTCAAATACTCACCCAAGCCAGAGAGGAGACAATACCCAAAAACACCAACAAAACTCCAACACAGTCATTACCCCACTACATCCTCGAACTCATCAAACAGAAGAGAAAAATTCGACGAAATTACATCCAGTCCCGATCACCTCAAACCAAAAGAGAAATAAACAGACTCCAAACCACTATCAAACTACAACTCAGCCTCCACAAACAAAACACCTGGAAATCTTTTTACAAGAAACTGGACCATGACATAAACCCCCGAACCTTCTGGCAGAAAATCAAAAGCATAAACGGAGATCCACAAACCAACACCACCCCCTCACGTAAATCCTTTGGCACAATCATCACAGACAATAAAGAAAAGGCCACACTCTTCCGTAACCACCTTGAAAACATCCACTCATGCCCCAATGACACTCACTTTGACAACACATGGAAAGACCTGGTGGACAAGGAAATCACAAAACACAAATCATCACAGACAAATAGATTCGACCCCCCCACAGAGCACCACCTTCTCACAAGGCCTGTCACCACCAAAGAAATACAACTGCACTTAAAAAAGTTGAAAAAAAAAGCACCAGGAGAAGACACCATCCACACCATACTGATCAAACAAGCACCAGTCACCTATCTCCAGCACCTTGGACAGCTCTACACCACTTGCCTCACCACCGGCCACTTCCCTTCACCCTGGAAGACTGCACTAGTCATCATGATCCACAAACCCGGAAAAGACCCCCACGATGTCACCAGCTATCGCCCTATTAGCCTCCTCAGCCACATTGGAAAACTCTTGGAAAGAATCATCACCTCCCGCCTCAGCAATCACATCGAATCAATAGGTCTCATCGGTATTGTGGTGGAAATTTCTGTCAATCAAAGAGTAAAGTCAGATCTGTCTTTTCGGTAAGTTTAATCCAACCATCTGCAGATGGACTCACCACACAGTCAAATTCATGAGCTGAGTGAATGAGCCCCGAGTAAAGGAGTGTTCACAATTTTATACACAGATATCAACAAGGTCAGGGGAAGAGACAAGCACTCTCGGTGCCAGCAGTGATTAAGCTACACACACACGTACATACGACTATCCCAATCAGACAGGCTTCTCATCGACACAAGACGTAAAGTTAAAACTTCATGACGCATGACCTGGGACTCTGTGCAAAGCATAAAATTATCAGACATAAAACATAAGACAAGAAGACGACTTTCTATCTGAGTTTTAGCTGGTTTGTGACTCTGTTACAATCATATAGGGCAGAGGTTAGGTGTTCATGCATTTGCATAAGATATCAGTCACATGAAGCAAGTTAGATAAATGTTTTTAAGAAATCATATTCAATAAAATAGTTCAAAATTCATCAACCCATAATGAAAAGGAATTTTTCCATCACAGTATCCATCAAGCAGGTTTCAGAAAAGGTAGAGCAACAACAGACAACATCCTCCGTTTATCTGACGACATCTACAGAAACTTCAATAAAAAACAAATTACCCTAGCAATATTCTTTGACATCGAAAAAGCATTCGACAAAGTATGGCATAACGGTCTCATGTACAGATTAATGGACACCAACCTCAAACTCCCCAAAGCCACCCAATCCATCATCTCCAGCTTCCTCAACAACCGCCACATCAAGGTCAAAGTCAACTCAGCCATCTCAACATCATTCACCCCCCCAAGCAGGAGTACCACAAGGCGCAGTTCTCAGTCCACTTCTATTTCTCATCTACACCTCAGACATCTACTACCCGCCAGCCACCATAGCCAAAGTTTCTCAGTTTGCCGATGATCTCTGCTACTGGTCCAGCTCAAAATCTCCACAACTAGCAGCCAATAAACTCCAGCATTGCATAACAGAAATAGAAACCTGGTCAAGCATGTGGCGCATCAAACTTAACCCCGTCAAAACCCAATGTGTCATCTTCACCAAGAATCAACACCTACAGCTCAACAACACCAACCTCTCATTATTCAACCAACAAATCAGCATCAGCAACGAAGCAACATTCCTCGGAGTCATCTTTCAAAGCAACATGACCTGGACCAAATTCATCACAAAACTGGAACAAAAAGGAAACATCAGACTGAACCATCTCAAAGCCCTCTGCGGAAAGCATGGTGCATCACCCTCAACAATAATCAAAGTCTATCTAGCCTACATCTGCCCCCTGTTTGAATACTCCGTTCCCGCCTGGATCACCCTCACTGACAACCGGATACAACGCCTCCAAGTCATACAAAACAAAGCACTAAAACTGGCTCACCGTCTCCCAAATTATATCAGCAACCACTACATCCACAGAATAACCGGCATCCAGACCATCAGACAGAGACACCAAGCATTAGCCCTAAGATACCTAAGCACAGCAATAACCAACCCTGCCCTTCAGAAAACCATCCAAGAAGCCAAACAAACTGTCAACACCCCCCTGTCATTCATCCTCCAGCTGAAGCCCCCCTCCCCCTCCCCTGACCCCCTAATCCCCTGATCCCCTGATCCCCCTCTTCCATGGCCAAGTAACTTAACACAAAACATACAACACAAACAATCTAATACACACACATGAATATATGAATATGAATGATCACTTATGAAACACAACACACAAAACACATAAACACGAGTCTGCACTAAGTACACATGAGCACTTTATTTTGTTTCTCTCTCTTTCTCTCTTTCTCTCTCCTGCCTTGGTTCACTTACGTCCTCCTTCCTCCAGAGTCCAGCCCCTCCCACCTCTTGCCGCTCACCAAGCTCCACCCACAACAATGGGTAGAAAAGGGCAGACGCCCTGAGCTACTCCACCAGGCTCAAGAGCTCTCGACTCGACTGCATCAGACTTGAAACAGTCAGCCAACGAAACTCTACAACATGAGCGGAAGAGGCAAGGGAGGAAAAGGACTCGGTAAAGGAGGCGCCAAGCGTCACCGCAAAGTCCTCCGTGATAACATCCAGGGAATCACCAAGCCCGCTATCCGCCGTCTGGCTCGCCGCGGTGGAGTCAAGCGTATCTCCGGTCTCATCTACGAGGAGACCCGCGGAGTCTTGAAGGTTTTCCTGGAGAACGTCATCCGTGACGCCGTCACCTACACCGAGCACGCCAAGAGGAAGACCGTCACCGCCATGGATGTGGTGTATGCTCTCAAGAGGCAGGGCCGCACTCTGTACGGCTTCGGAGGTTAAACTGCTGCGTCCTCTGATATAAACAACCAAAGGTCCTTTTAAGGGCCGCACACATGTTTAAAAGAGCGTTGTCCCCTTTTAAAACAGCTTTATTGGATTATTAAACATGATTGTCGTTTGCTTTTGACAGATAATGCATTTAAAAAGCCGACAAGTTTATTAGTAAATAGGGGCTCATCATAGCAGGTACATTCAAGTACAAAACCACATCAAATGGTAACTGCCCGAGTGAGTAGAATGACGGTTAATATTGTCTCATCTGTTACTGTTAAACGCTGTTAAAGTTTCCATAACTTTTTCTATAGTTGTTGAAGTCAGTCAACATGTCAAGTTAATGTGGAATATGTCTTATGAGAAGAGGTGGTGGCTCTTAGAAGAGCCTTTGGGTTGTTGTAGATATCAGGATCAGTTTACTTGGAGCTGGTGTACTTGGTGACGGCCTTGGTGCCCTCAGACACAGCGTGCTTGGCCAGCTCACCGGGCAGCAGCAGGCGGACGGCGGTCTGGATCTCCCTGGAGGTGATGGTGGAGCGCTTGTTGTAGTGAGCCAGACGGGAGGCCTCACCGGCGATGCGCTCGAAGATGTCACTGACGAAGGAGTTCATGATGCCCATGGCCTTAGAGGAGATGCCGGTATCGGGGTGCACCTGCTTGAGCACCTTGTACACGTAGATGGCGTAGCTCTCCTTCCTAGTCTTTCTCCTCTTCTTGCCTCCTTTCCCGGCGGTCTTTGTCACCGCTTTCTTAGAGCCCTTCTTGGGGGCAGACTTCGCTGGTTCAGGCATGCTTCTCTCTTCGCTGGAATCAACGATGAATGTGTTTGAATGCTGAGAGCAACTCCTTTGTATAGACCTCATGCAAATACTACTGTGCCATCTCCCTCCTGTGATTGGTTGAGCTGCTCGCAGTGGAGGATGGAGTCTCCAACTGGGAGATCCACGAGAGCTGCAGCAGAAGGACGTGATGAAACTCTGTGACCAACTAAAACGAAACACATTTGTGGATTCAATGATTCTTTGATACAAAACACACTGCATTTTGATACCAGATGTTACAAACGTGATGTTGCCATGGCACGTCGATATACCATAAGTGAGGATATTGATTACATATGTGATCACCACACTGGTGAGGAGGAGAGAGGCCAGGAAACTGACAATGAGGACACTCTTGTGTCCTACTGTCCAAAGAAAAAGAACAATTACGACTCTGCACAGGGATGCGGCGGTGAGCATCAGGGAGGACAAGAAACCCAATGCCATCCTAGATTACAACAGGAACAAAAGCAGAATTGACAACCTTGATAAGGTATGTTGATTTTTATTTTTCATGTACTTCTCCATAATCAGATTGTTTGAACTGCACTATAAAAGTAAGACTTGGTTTTGGTGGAGTACACATTAAATTTATGAACAACACTGAGTCAGTTCTGTCCATGTGAATATGATACATGACGTATCATTTGTATATATTCATGATTTTATCTACTTTGTGCACTTTTGCAGGTTAGTGGCACATACTCTTGTCAGAGGAAGACCCATGGTGGTGTTGTTCAACATGTTAGATGTGTCAACATACAACGCATTTGTGCTGTGGATGGAGGTGAAGCCAAGATGGAAGCAGGGGAAAAACACACCTGATAGAGTGATGAATATTGTAATGTTGTTAGTTGTTCTTTAATGTATTAAGACATTGATCTTGTAATATTGTGAAATTGTTTTGGGATAATTTCCTTTGTACACAAATAAAATATTCCAGTCACATTTGACCGGGAACACGACTAGTGTTACTTTATATTACTGTATAAAAAAATGAAATGGTTTCAAAACAAATGTCCTTGGTAACTTGACCCTGAGTAGTCTGTGATAAACAATATACTATGTTTCATCTTTTTATTTCTTATAGTCGAAATAATCCAGAAATTATGCCTTTTAGAAATCGAATTCAAGATGTATATGGTCAGATCAGTGAGGTATACAGGCCATAAATGACAAATAGAAGTTCAAAACCTGTAATGTTCACATGAACTGAAGTTGGTAAAAAGATCTAACACAACAAGTAGTGATAATTATGTATTTTTACAGTTTTTATGATGAGTTTAAATGGAACGTCATTTTTGACCGGGAACACAAAATTGTTTAACATGAAACAAACCCAACATGAGGGTTATTTACTCTACTGGAAAGCAACACAGAGAAATTTCTTGAGACATTGTTATTTTTTCTCACCCATTGTTTCTTTCAGTGTTTACACTAAGACTGAGTTCACGTTTTCAGCCATATCTTAAATAGAGAGTCATGGTGGGAAAGTTTGATTTTCAAAACAGGCAGAATAAGTTTGATCAAGAAACAGTCAGAATAAAATATGGGATGGTAGAAATAAGAGAGTGGTGCGTTTCACGAAACACATGATGGAGCTGTCCATGGTGCCTGTGCACACTGACAGGTGGTATTCCTGCTACTGCAGACATATTTAGTTTGATTTCTCTTTTTGGATTGATTTATATTTTGTTACATAGCATGTGAAACTAAAGACAATGTGTTGCAGAAAAAACGGCAAACTATTCCTGTTCAAATGACATCATGTTTACCAATTAAAATACAAATTGTGGCCTAATTTTTTGTCAATTTTTGTATTATTATACACTTCTAATGCAAAACACTTTTAGCACAGCAACTATGCAATACGTTTCAGCTCAATTGGTAACTTTTTTTTTTTATTAAAAAATGAATAAATATATAAATAAATAAAAGTTTTTAGAAATTCAATCAGAACAAAAGTCCATTTACTATGAATTGCACAACAGTGTGAGAATTTTGAAGGGGGTCCAAATTCTAAATTTCGGTATCAGCATAATACAAGTGTGAAAAAGTCTTTCAACATCCAACAATGATACAGGCTACAAAAAAGTATTTTGAGACACTTCAGCTACTATGATGTCATTAATTGACTGTATTTGTTCACAGTAGATCTATTAATTGTTTATTTATATTCAAACGAGTCCTCAGCAGGAGAAATGTTGACAGCCACAGTGAGCTGCTCTGTCTGACACCACAAGCCTCGGCCATCATCGGTGTGTTTGCTGCTGCCAGAATAACTCGAATTTATAACAAAATGATGACCGACAGATGGTTGTTGTTACTTCGTGTCCCTGAACAAACAGCTGGAGCAGCTGGAAAACTACTTCTGACGGAGCTCTGATGTATTTTAAAACACTTTAGGAGAGAAATGAGAGGGAAAAGTCGCGGAGCAGCGCTGCTCACCGCGGTGAAAGCGGGAGGTTTGGAGGCTCCTCCAACAAAAAGCAGAGAGCAGCAGAGCTCTACATGACTTCAATATGAAGAGAAACAAGTCCGCTATCGGCTCCTTCACTGTCAGCCTTCAACTCTTGTCCCACATTTAGTCTGGAGTCTTTTATCGATGAAGAGAAAACACAAGTGGCCCGGCATTCACACTGCTCACAGGAGCCGCGGCCCGGGTTGACTCTCCACGGTTCTCATGGTGTGTTTAAGGACCGCCTCCTGTTCTGGATTCTCCATTCGTCCAGTCACACTCTCGTCTCGCTGTCGTGAGTAGCATCAGATTTTGAATACACAATGGCAGAAGTAGCTCCAGCTCCCGCCGCCGCCGCTCCGGCTAAAGCCGCCAAGAAGAAGGCGAGCAAGCCCAAGAAGGCCGGCCCCAGCGTCAGAGACCTGATCGTCAAGGCTGTGTCCGCATCCAAGGAGAGAAGCGGAGTGTCTCTGGCCGCTCTCAAGAAGGCTCTGGCTGCCGGAGGCTACGATGTGGACAAGAACAAGGCCCGCGTCAAGACCGCCGTCAAGGCTCTGGTGCTCAAGGGGACTCTGGTCCAGACCAAGGGGACCGGAGCATCCGGCTCCTTCAAGATCAGCAAGAAGGTGGCCGAGCCCAAAGCCAAGAAGCCGGCCAAGAAGCCGGCCAAGAAGGCTCCTGCTAAAGCCAAGAAGCCCGCAGCCAAGAAACCCGCAGCGGCCAAGAAGCCCAAAGCTGCGGCCAAGAAGCCAGCAGCCGCCAAGAAGTCCCCCAAGAAGCCCAAGAAACCCGCAGCCGCCAAGAAACCCGCCAAGAGCCCCAAGAAGGCCGCCAAGAGCCCCAAGAAGGTGGCCAAGAAGGCTCCTGCAGCCAAGAAGGCTCCCGCAAAGAAGACTGCCAAGCCCAAAGCCAAGAAGGCAGCAGCACCCAAGAAGAAGTGAGCCCTCACCAACACCTCCTCAACAAAGGCTCTTTTCAGAGCCACCCACACCATCCTCAAAGAGCTCAGTCCTCTTCATTATTCACCACAAATCTCATCACTAACAAAATCTTTTACATTTTAATGCCACTGACACTCAACATCACACTCTATGTTCACCTGCTGGACGGTGGGAGAACTCCTCTTCACTTCTCAAACTGCTTTTATCACACTGCAGGTTTCAACACACCACTTAACTGATACTGATTATTTTCTTAAGTGTCACGTCAAATGATGCACGCGCGCGGGAACAGGAAGAGATGAAGGCCTTCACTTAATGTCTCATTACATCTGTTCAGTTGCACCTGATGATCTGAATTATACGGGTGGGCGATACCGCAAACTTTGGTATTTATCCCATACCAAGTGATTACAGGGCCAGTATTGCCAATACCGATACTGATACTTTTCACTCGAAAATTCCTGATCATTTAATGATATGGTACTTTTGACTTTGATTAGCTGATCATGACTATAATGATACTAAAACACAGGACAAAGATTTTAACCAAATAAGAAAATATTTCAAATAATTAAATATATAACTTACCTGCATGAATCCTAAATAATTAAGGTGCAGTTCATTCATGAGCATTATTTGGATGAGTTGCAGCCTTTATCCTTCACAATTATCTGATAAAATGTTTTATGATCCATATTAACAGTAAAATCACTGAACTGCATTTTCAATTCTATTGATTCTTTTTCCATTTTCAATCTTGCAGTATGGCAGGTGAATGCATGTATTAATGATAATAGTAATATGGTGCTATTACTACTATTGTTTTGTGTGTTAGTGACTTTTTGTTTCTTTGAATGTTACATTGTTGCAACATTGACATTTATATTGCTGATTAATAAGGACATCTATTTTTAACTTATTTCAAGTACCGTATATTAAATTAGTTTGAATAATTCAAACACTGGTAAAATTTGAGATTTTGTCATTTATGTGCTGGCAGTGGCACAAATGTGATTTAAGTTTCCCAGATCATCTCGAAATGTAGAAGAAAGCCCAGGTTTATATCAGTCGTGTTCTTGATGTATGTGTGAGGGTAGAGATGAATTAAGAGACTCAAAGTCATCTTAAAAATAGATAAAGGCGAAGGAATCAGCTCAGTAAAACCCGCCTGACCCGAAGGTGAATAGATCGGACCTAAAATGCAAAATGCAATCAGAACAAAAGTCCAGTTACTATGAATTGCACAACAGTGGGTTATAGTGAGACAGACATGAGGATCATTGCTGTTTATGAGAAGCAAGTGGGGGGCTCTTAAAAGAGCCTTTGTGTTGGTGGTCTCTGACAGAGCAGTTTACTTCTTGGCGGCCTTCTCGGTCTTCTTGGGCAGCAGGACAGCCTGGATGTTGGGCAGCACGCCGCCCTGAGCGATGGTGACTCCACCCAGGAGCTTGTTGAGCTCCTCGTCGTTGCGGACAGCCAGCTGCAGGTGACGGGGGATGATACGGGTCTTCTTGTTGTCACGGGCAGCGTTTCCAGCCAACTCCAGGATCTCAGCGGTCAGGTACTCCAGCACAGCCGCCAGGTAGACGGGGGCGCCGGCACCCACACGCTGAGCATAGTTCCCTTTGCGGAGCAGCCTGTGGACACGACCGACGGGGAACTGGAGCCCGGCACGGGAGGAGCGTGTCTTTGCCTTCGCTCTGGCTTTGCCGCCGGTTTTGCCTCTTCCGCTCATGGTTCACTTTTCTTTCTAAAGTCTCGACTCAGAAAATGTGCTGCCGCTCGTCACAAGCCTCCTTTTTATGTCCGCGGAGCGTGTGCGGGTCTCCACCAGACCAACCAGAGAAGAGGCTTTCAGCAGAGGGGCCCCTGGACGAATGAAGGCGGACTTTTTGAACGGATTCCTCGCCAATAAGCAGCGGAGAGTCAGGCGGGGGTCGACTCCTCCAGGCGGAGCTGAGCTCCGAGAGGAGCCGCTAACCAATCAGGAGCCGGAGCTCTGAAGCCGCGTCACCGTTTCGCAGCCGCTCCCGCAGCTTAAGAGCAGCCAGTCTCCTCTCTGGTCTCCACTTTTCTCCCGACTGTTGCGAGGAAGAAGAAGAAACAATGGCAAGAACCAAGCAGACTGCTCGTAAATCCACCGGAGGCAAAGCTCCCAGGAAGCAGCTGGCCACCAAGGCTGCCCGTAAGAGCGCCCCGGCCACCGGCGGAGTGAAGAAGCCTCACCGTTACAGGCCCGGTACCGTGGCTCTCCGAGAGATCCGTCGCTACCAGAAATCCACCGAGCTGCTCATCCGCAAGCTGCCCTTCCAGCGCCTGGTCCGAGAAATCGCTCAGGACTTCAAGACCGACCTGCGCTTCCAGAGCTCCGCTGTCATGGCTCTGCAGGAGTCCAGCGAGGCTTACCTGGTCGGCCTCTTCGAGGACACCAACCTGTGCGCCATCCACGCCAAGAGGGTCACCATCATGCCCAAAGACATCCAGCTGGCCCGCCGCATCCGCGGAGAGCGCGCATAACCTGTGTGCTGCTCCACCGACCACCACGGCTCTTTTCAGAGCCCCTCACTTCTCTACACAGAGCTGCTTCCTTTGTTTCCGCCAACTCTTTCTCCATATTTAACAATTTTCTCTGCTTGTCCCCTGAATGATATTTACTCGATGTTTAAAAGTTGTTCAATTTTAGCAACCGATTATTATAATTAGAGTTCAACATAATTCATACGTGGCGCATTTAAATCATCAGGTTCAAAACTCAGTAGTCCTACAACAGCATTATCATACCTCACGTGAATCACGTTTCTCAACACCCTTATTTCCTTAACCCTTTAATCCCCCAGACGATCTCGCTGAGGTCCGATTTTATGTCGCGTTTCACACGGAGTTGATTCTCTCACACTTGAGAACTCCAACTTCTTTAATATAGCCTCAACTTTACCCCTTGTTGATTACATTGTTTTCCCCACCGCTGCTTTAAAGAGATGCCTGGCACAATGAACAACATGCGTATGTGCAAGTACACATTTATACTTACCCAGTTCAGTCGCAAGCATGCATTCAAGAAAGGATGATGACTATCATTATTGGTAATAATAAACGATTTCAAATTTAAAAAGGTGAATTTAGTCAGCCATTTCGATATTTCAAGTGTGAGATATGATTCATGTAAATAACAACTTGCAGTGGGCTCAATGTATTATTTGGGCGTTTGAATATAGTTTCTTAATTTATCCGTTTGAAAGAAAAAAGGGTTTTTTGTTGTTTTTCTTCGTTTGGTTAAATATAGTTTATGGAGGAAATTCCGACCTCCTGCTGGAACGCAGCATCATTACACAAACTGTCCGCGACTCACAGCAAGAGTGGGTCCACTTGATTACTAACCGGGCATACCCTGGTGTTGCATCAGCTGGGTGGAGTTTCCCATCAAATTAATGTAAAATAAGCACATCGGTATAAGCCACGGTAGATTAATCAAGTGGACCTAATGTCTGCGTATCGGACCCTTGACAGCTACTGTGTTCCACTGGATTAAATAAAAGTTCATTTTAAACAGCTTTATTTATCACATATACATATTCCATACATGGTAGCAGTGCAGTAGTCATAGAAACATTACAACAGTAATAATTGAAAAATAAAACAATGAAACAGAAAAAAAAAAACCAAAATAAAAAAATAAATAGATGCCAGGGGTCATGAGCAAAAAAAAACCAAAATAAAACAAAAAAAAAAAAATGAATTAAAGATAGTGAAGTGGGAGCACAGTCTCACAGTTTTGATAGCTTTCCTGTTCTTAACAGAGGATACTGACTTGAAATACAACTTCAATTCTTTCATAAAGACACAAATAGAGGTTTCATTTTGGCAAATTTACATTTGTGGATGTAAAACTTTGCCATAATTATAATGAGATTAATTAAATAAAATTCTTTTTCAACTGAAATGTCACTCTTTATAAAACCGAAGAGCACATTCTGCAAGAAGTCACAGAAAATATTGTCTAAAATAAATCTACAAATATCTTGCCACACTTCACATGTATATTTACATTTCCAAAACAGGTGGATAACAAGCTCAGTATTGGAGTCACAAAAGGCACAGTTTAGATCTAGATCAACATATTTGAATTTGATAAAGAAGGAGCTAACCAGGTAACACTGATGAATAATTTTCAATGACACGTCCAGTGTGTTGGCATTACATTTGTGAGGGATGGTGTGTTGTTAGGCAGATATCTGTCATGTCTGCTGTATCCTGGTCCAGTGGGAGCTGCTGTTCCGTCATAGACCTCCACTAACATAACACTATTGTAGGATTATTTTTATTATTAAATTATCAATGTTACTGTGTCCTCGGTTTATAGGTCGCTCCTGTGAAATGTGCTAAACAACACTAATACATATTAGGCCAATTGTGGATCATTATAGACTACTGTGTCAGTGAATTATTGCTCTGAGTGGATTATTGTTAACTCTACTGAGTTTGTAGCATCTATCTTTGCCACATTTATCAGAAAATGTATTATGTGCCTACATTAATACAGTTTGTTTTTTGTTGTATTGTTTTGTTTTATTCAAAAGAATCATAATAACACAAATTACAGTAAATTTAAAGTATGAAAACTATACTATATATGACCGTTAGTTCTGCCCACAGAATGTAGGTTAAGGCCATCCACAAATCCACTTTGCACTACCGTGTGAAATATAAACAAACATATTCCTTCAGTATCACACAGCGCACATCACACATCAGTCATTCATCTTTGTTTGATAACTCTAACAAATACAATGTGTCAAACTGCTTAAAAGTGAACTTTGAAATTGGGTGCATGCTTTAAAGGGACACTGTGTTGTATATTGCAATGTTTCATGTAAAAACAGGGAATTTCTGCATTAGTGTAACATAACTCAATTATACTAATATTTGCTTAGATGTATTTTGCTCAGTAACCTGAGGAGTTTTGTCTTTGAAGGAGCAATTCTGAAATATTTTGGAGCCACGGACCGGGAAGCAGGGCCGTCTTCACCTCCATGTATGTATGTACATTGAACATCCCATCTTCACCCAGCATTCACCCCTTTTTACTCTTACTTTGAATACACCACATACGTTTAATTCCTTTCGGTTTCGTTCTAAAAGCATATTATTATTTACTGGTCATTTTCGCTGATCCTGATATTTCCCTGACGTTTTGAGGACTGGACTAAGCTGTGAGATACAGGGTTGAGATTGGCCTGACACGAACCAAGTGAGGGAAACCTGTCTGAACGGTTTGGGCCTGAGGCAGGAAAAGAACGTGAGTGTAGCAGATCTACTTACCAAAAACAATCAGCAACATACTTTATCGGTCATTCAATTTCCTTTATTCAGTCAGGCTTGAATTATTGGCTACATGATCCGCCATGCTGTACTGCTTGATGTAATACTATACTATTTTTAAAGCACTACCGTGGCTCAAACAGCCGACCACAACCGCATTTTACTAGTTCTCAGTGCATGGGTTTCAGATCATGGCTGACATGGAAACGGTTGAGGGTAGTTACCTTGACATTCGAACTGAAGAAATAAGCACAGTATGTTCACCATTTCATGCAACGAATAATTACTGATAATTGAGGGGAGTTGAAAACCTGAACAAGAAAATAATCAGTATCAGTTAAGTGGTGTGTTGAAACCTCCAGTGTGATAAAAGCAGTTTGAGAAGTGAAGAGGGTTTCTGCCACAGTCCAGCAGGTGAACATAGAGTGTGATGTTGAGTGTCAGTGGCATTAAAATGTAGAAAATTTTGTTAGTGATGAGATTTGTGGTGAATAATGAAGAGGACTGAGCTCTTTGAGGATGGTGTGGGTGGCTCTGAAAAGAGCCTTTGTTGAGGAGGTGTCAGGTGTTGGTGAGGGCTCACTTCTTCTTGGGTGCTGCTGCCTTCTTGGCTTTGGGCTTGGCAGTCTTCTTTGCGGGAGCCTTCTTGGCTGCAGGAGCCTTCTTGGCCACCTTCTTGGGGCTCTTGGCGGCCTTCTTGGGGCTCTTGGCAGGTTTCTTGGCGGCTGCGGGTTTCTTGGGCTTCTTGGGGGACTTCTTGGCGGCTGCTGGCTTCTTGGCCGCAGCTTTGGGCTTCTTGGCCGCTGCGAGTTTCTTGGCTGCGGGCTTCTTGGCTTTAGCAGGAGCCTTCTTGGCCGGCTTCTTGGCTTTGGGCTCGGCCACCTTCTTGCTGATCTTGAAAGAGCCGGATGCTCCGGTCCCCTTGGTCTGGACCAGAGTCCCCTTGAGCACCAGAGCCTTGACGGCGGTCTTGACGCGAGCCTTGTTCTTGTCCACATCGTAGCCTCCGGCAGTCAGAGCCTTCTTGAGAGCGGCCAGAGACACTCCGCTTCTCTCCTTGGATGCAGACACAGCCTTGACGATCAGGTCTCTGACGCTGGGGCCGACCTTCTTGGGCTTGCTCGCCTTCTTCTTGGCGGCTTTAGCCGGAGCGGCGGCGGCGGCGGCGGGAGCTGGAGCTACTTCTGCCATTGTGTATTCAAGATCTGATGCTACTCACGACAGCGAGACGAGAGTGTGACTGGACGAATGGAGAATCCAGAACACGAGGCGGTCCTTAAACACACCATGAGAACCGTGGAGAGTCAACCCGGGCCGCGGCTCCTGTGAGCAGTGTGAATGCCGGGCCACTTGTGTTTTCTCTTCATCGATAAAAGACTCCAGACTAAATGTGGGACAAGAGTTGAAGGCTGACAGTGAAGGAGCCGATAGCGGACTTGTTTCTCTTCATATTGAAGTCATGTAGAGCTCTGCTGCTCTCTGCTTTTTGTTGGAGGAGCCTCCAAACCTCCCGCTTTCACCGCGGTGAGCAGCGCTGCTCCGCCACTTTTCCCTCTCATTTCTCTCCTAAAGTGTTTTAAAATACATCAGAGCTCCGTCAGAAGTAGTTTTCCAGCTGCTCCAGCTGTTTGTTCAGGGACACGAAGTAAAAACAAACATCTGTCGGTGATCATTTTGTTATGAACTCGAGTTATTCTGCAGCAGCAAACACACCGATGATGGCCGAGGCTTGTGGTGTCAGACAGAGCAGCTCACTGTGGCTGTCAACATTTCTCCTGCTGAGGACTCGTTTGAATATAAACAATTAATAGAGCTACTGTACACAGACAATTAATGACATCATAGTAGCTGAAGTGTCTCAAAATACTTTTTTGTAGCCTGTATCATTGTTGGATGTTGAAAGACTTTTTCACACTTGTATTATGCTGATACCGAAATTTAGAATTTGGACCCCCTTCAAAATTCTCACACTGTTGTCCGATTCAAATTAACTGAACTTTTCTTCTGATTGCATTTCTTAAAACAAAAACTTTTTAAAAAATTATTCATTTATTCATTTTTGTAATAAAAAAAATAGTTACCAATTGAGCTAATTAAAAAAAAAAAAAAAAAAAGTCAGCTCCAACCTTGTTGTTTCAGTAGAATACTGTACAAAACGTATCGCATACTAGCGGTGCTAAAAGTGTTTTCATTAGAAGTGTATAATAATACAAAAATTGACAAAAAATTAGGCCACAATTTGTATTTTAATTGGTAAACATGATGTCATTTGAACAGGAATAGTTTGCAGTTGTTTCTGCAACACATTGTCTTTAGTTTCACATGCTATGTAACAAAATATAAATCATTCAAAAAGAGAAATCAAACTAAATATGTCTGCAGTAGCAGGAATACCACCTGTCAGTGTGCACAGGCACCATGGACAGCTCCATCATGTGTTTCGTGAAACGCACCGCTCTCTTCTTATTTCTACCATCCCATCTTTTATTCTGACTGTTTCTTGATCAAACTTATTCTGCTTGGTTTTTTTTTGTTTTGTTTTGTTTTTTTTTTTTTAACTTTGTATTTATTCCACATATGTAAAACACGCATGAAGATGTACAAAAATCACACCCTTCTCAGTTTACAATTCACTCAATCCATGTCATATTACCTTCACTCATAACTACATACAATACTCCCTTTCAAATATAAGTCAAAGTCATACATATTTTACACAGATAACAACAACATTCTCGGATTCTGATTTCTACTATTCCTTAAGTGTATTTGCAAAACCAGAATAGGTGTTACTGAGGATACAAACATAAAAACAAAAACATGACAAAAACAAGTAATTAAGCAACCAAAAAGCAACATGTGTAAATAAAGATAAATTAATTACTAAAAAAAAAAAAAAAAAAAAAAAAAAAAAAAAGGTATTTAGAGCTCTTGTATCGCTTGAATTATTGGTTTCCATCTTCTCTCAAATTTTTCTAGTTTCAGTTGTAACAACCTTTTTTTCTTTGTCTGTCCATTGCATTACATTGGGGGAATGTGGCTTTTCTTTGCTCAAGAGTAGGACTGTCAATAAGAAGCCACAATCCCTGTCTATCAGATCGTCAGGTAATATTCCAAGTATGTACAGGGTTGGGTCAAGATGTAGGTCAATACCCAGAATTCTTTTTATTTCTATTTTCACACATTTCCAAAAATCTATGATCTTTGGACAATCCCAAAATATGTGAGTGAAGTCACCCACCATGCCACAGTTCCTCCAACATAAATCTGATGTTTTACTATATTTTGCGGTGACAGATGGGGTATTAAAGTAACACATCTTTACTTTCCAATCAAACTCCCTCCATGTTGGACTGTTAGTTAATTTGTGGCCAGATCTGAATGTTTCTTCCCAGTCCTCATTTGTTATTATTACATTTGCTTCCAGTTCCCATTTCTCTTTAACATCCATATTATTGTCATTGGATTCATATTGTAGTGCTTGATATATTTTTGAAATCAGCCTTTTTTTTGACTCTTCTTCTGTAAACGACATGAGCAGCTCTTCAACCTTGGTTGGTTCTTTGCTTATTCTTTTCCAATTAACTGTGTTTCTGGAGGTAGTGTCTCAATTGTAAATATTTGTAAAAATCATTATTTGGTATATTAAATTCCTGTTTGAGTTGTTCAAATGATTTCAAAATTTGCCCTGTAAAAATTTGTGCTATATATATCAACCCTTTATTAGTCCATTTCTGAAATCCTGCATCCATGGTACAAAGTCTGGATTTTTAGCTATTTTTGTAGCTTTACTTACAGAGCTTGGTATACTTAATTTCTTTTGTATTGTCGCCCACATTTTCATTGTTTCTATGATCAAGTCATTCTTAATTTTAAGCTTCTTTTGCATTGACCTAGTTACAAATGGTAGTGACTCCAAAGACATGGTTGGGCAGGCCCTTTGTTCCATCTCCACCCATATTACATCTTTGTCTTTAGTTATCCATAGTATAAGAGCTCTAACATGAGCAGCCCAGTAATAGTTCCTTAAATTTGGTAAATTAAGCCCTCCTTTATTTTGGGGGGCTAAGAGTGTCTTATATTCAATTCTAGCTTTTTTGTTTTGCCATAAAAATCTTTTGTCCAGCATTTTAAAGGTGGAGCTTGAAACCATAACAGGAAGTGATTGAAAGAGAAACAATAATCTTGGCAAAATGTTCATTCTAATTTTTCTACCCTCCCAATGAGCGTCAGGGGTAAAATTGTCCATCTATCTAAGTCTTTTTTAATTCCCTTTATCAATTTTCCATAATTTGCATCAAATAACTGTGAAACATTAGGAGTAATAATAACGCCCAGATATCTAAACCCTTTGTTGGTCCATTTAAACCCAACCTTTTCTTTTAACTCTGTTGGACATTTACCTGAGATCATCATAGCAATTGATTTGCTTTCATTAGTCAGGTACTCTGAAATTTTCCCGTATTCATCAAGATTCTCTAACAGGGCCGGTATCAATAGGGCTGGGTCATTCAAAAGTATTAGCAGATCATCTGCAAATAGTAATATGTTATGTTCCACACCCCCTTCATCCCTAATTCCCAATATTTTATTATTTTGTCTTATTGATTCGGCCAGTGGTTCGAAACTTACAGCGAACAACAGTGGACTCAAACAATCACCTTGTCTGACTCCTCTTTTGAGGCAGAAGAAATCTGAGCAACAGCCGTTAACTCTGATTTGTGATTTGGGGTCTTTGTATATTATTTTTACCCACTCTATATACTTCTGGGGGAATCCAAAAGCTGATAATGTCTGGTACAAGAAGCTCCATTTCACTCTGTCAAAAGCCTTCTGGGCATGAAGACTAAGCATCATAGAAGCCTGTGATTTGTATTTTGTACTTGAAATAATATTTAATATTCTCCTAATGTTGTTTGCCCCCTGCCTACCGGGAATAAATCTGGTTTGATCAACGTTGATTAATTTAGTTATGTATTTTTGCATTCGTTTGGCCAGTATGCTTGTAAGAATCTTTAAATCATTGCAGAGTAGACTCACAGGTCTATATCCTTCACATAAAGTTGAATCTTTTCCTTCTTTATGCAAGACTGATATGATGGCTTCTGACCATGATTTGGGTGGGTCCCCGGATGTCAGAGCATAATTGAATACTTTGTATAACACAGGTGTTATCTCCTCTCTAAAACTTTTGTAGAACTCTCCTGGGAACCCATCAGTCTCAGGCGATTTGTTATTTTTGAGAGTTTTTATAGTATCCAGTATTTCTTGCATATAGACTGGCTGGGTCATTTCGGATGCCTCTTCTCTTGATAGGGTTGGTAAATTTATTTTTTTTAAGAAAGGCTTGTATGTCACTAAGAATCAGAGTTGTCATATAAGCCTTTATAATACTCCGCAAAGGCCTCTGCAATTCCTTTGGGTTTTGACATAATTTGTTCAGACGTGGGATGTTTTATTTTTGATATTATTCTATGTGTTTGGGCCTTTCTAAGTTGGAATGCTAATAAGCGACTAGCTCTATTACCCATTTCATAGTATCTCTGGCTTGTAAAACATAGGGATCCTTCTGCTTTAAATGTTAGGAGTTCGTCTAATTTGCCTCTGACTGTTTTTAATTCACAAAAAATTTATTAATCTGATGTTCTTTTATGTTCTGCCTCCAGTTCTTTAATCTTGTCCTCTAGTTCTCTTTGTTTTTTAGTTCAGCTTTCTTCAGTCGAGATGATATTTCTATTATCTTTCCATCTATCTTTTCTCCTTCAACTTTTTGATGACATCCCTCACCTCTTTTTTTGGACCTCCGTTGTGTAGTCGTGATTGAAGTAGATGGTTTGTCCCTCGGATGTAGTCTTGTCGCTTGCTGCTTTGGCATGCTCCTGTCTTAATTTACGCAGCTCCATTAATATGACCGATTCGTGCTCATTGCTAGCCGCCTCTAGCTGCTCCGTCTCTGGACTCACTCCCTCCTCCGACTCGGTACCACTTGCCTTTGCACTGTCCTCCTCTCCAGTCTTCCCTATCTTAACCATATTTTCCACAAACTTAGTTTGTCGACTTATTTTTCAATTTCCATACTTACTGCCGTTTTTGCTTTAGTTTAGTTTTAATTGGTTTTCTGTAGAGTTACTTTTACCGCTGCCGTCTACAACATGGCGCCACCGGAAGTCCCCTATTCTGCTTGTTTTGAAAATCAAACTTTCCCACCATGACTCTCTATTTAAGATATGGCTGAAAACGTGAACTCAGTCTTAGTGTAAAAACTGAAAGAAACAATGGGTGAGAAAAAATAAGAATGTTTCAAGAAATATCTCTGTGTTGGCTTCCAGTAGAGTAATTAAGAACGGCCTTTTCCCTCTTTAAACTATATAAAAACTAAATCCGGTGAGCAGGTTATGTGCGTTTTATTGTTTTGTCTGTGACATACTGCGGTGGGGAAAAGTGTGTGTGTGTGTGTAGACTCTGATAAATTGTTGTTTGGGGGAGGAAATTTCAACCAGAAGTGAAACATCTTCATCTTATAAAAACAATGAATACATCTGAGTTCATATTATTACCTAATTAATGTTGTAAATGTTAAAATTCTGAGTTTGAAATCATTTTACAAAATGACATAGTGCCCTTTTTTACTTTGATGCTATCAATCGGTTATTTTATCCAATATATATTCAAATCAATAATGATTATGTTCAGTCAGTTGTCCTCATGGTCAGATGTCTATTATAGTTATCTATATTGGTGTCATCACCACTTCTATACAATAAACATATCACAACTTGTGCAGACATTCATCACACATCAACATGAGGAGGTTTGAGACTTGACCAATAAATCTCAGAGGGCAGACAGTCTGGACGGATGGCCTGTATTCACTCATGTTGAATCTCACCTGTATGTGAAGTTAAGTTTAACGAGCTGCATGGGGGCACACAGTGAGATCCCTGATTATTGTTCATGCATTGTAAGTAAAGCCTGCCTCACTATTTATAACTCTTTCATTTTGAAAAAAGCTGCAACATCACGTTTGTAACATCAGGTATCAAAATGTTGCGTGTTTTGTATCAAAGAATCATTGAATCCACAACACTTTTCGTGCGAGAGTGTTTCGTTTTAGTTGGTCACAGAGTTTCATCACGTCCTTCTGCTGCAGCTCTCGTGGATCTCCCAGTTGGAGACTCCATCCTCCACTGCGAGCAGCTCAACCAATCACAGGAGGGAGATGGCACAGTAGTATTTGCATGAGGTCCATACAAAGCAGTTGCTCTCAGCTCTGGAACATATTTCTTGTTGATCCCAGCGAAGAGAGAAGGATGCCTGAACCAGCGAAGTCTGCCCCCAAGAAGGGCTCCAAGAAAGCGGTGACAAAGACCGCCGGGAAAGGAGGCAAGAAGAGGAGAAAGACCAGGAAGGAGAGCTACGCCATCTACGTGTACAAGGTGCTCAAGCAGGTGCACCCCGATACCGGCATTTCCTCCAAGGCCATGGGCATCATGAACTCCTTCGTCAGTGACATTTTCGAGCGCATCGCCGGTGAGGCCTCCCGTCTGGCTCACTACAACAAGCGCTCCACCATCACCTCCAGGGAGATCCAGACCGCCGTCCGCCTGCTGCTGCCCGGTGAGCTGGCCAAGCACGCCGTGTCTGAGGGCACCAAGGCCGTCACCAAGTACACCAGCTCCAAGTAAACTGATCCTGATATCTACAACAACCCAAAGGCTCTTCTAAGAGCCACCACCTCTTCTCAAAAGACATTCCACATTAACTTGACATGTTGACTGACTTCAACAACTATAGAAAAAGCTATAGAAACTTACACCGTGGCTTGATTAAAGAGAAATGCCTGCAGGTGATATCAGAAGAGCACAACTACAGATTCCATTAATGGCGTTTGGCTTGGACTCCAACTTTGCCATGACTGGACTCAAGTCTTAGACCAAGAACCTTAAATTTTAGTTGCGTTAAACAGTAACAGATGAGACAATATTAACCGTCATACTACTCACTCGGGCAGTTACCATTTGATGTGGTTTTGTCCTTGTATTTGAGTGTACCTGCTATGATGAGCCCCTATTTACCAAACTTGTCGGCTTTTCAATGCATTATCTGTCAAAAGCAAACGACAACCATGTTTTATAATCCAATAAAGCACTTTAACAGGGGACATCACTCTCTTTTGAATATGTGTGCGGCCCTTAAAAGGACCTTTGGTTGTTTTATATCAGAGGACGCAGCAGTTTAACCTCCGAAGCCGTACAGAGTGCGGCCCTGCCTCTTCAGAGCATACACCACATCCATGGCGGTGACGGTCTTCCTCTTGGCGTGCTCGGTGTAGGTGACGGCGTCACGGATGACGTTCTCCAGGAAAACCTTCAAGACTCCGCGGGTCTCCTCGTAGATGAGACCGGAGATACGCTTGACTCCACCGCGGCGAGCCAGACGGCGGATAGCGGGCTTGGTGATTCCCTGGATGTTATCGCGGAGGACTTTACGGTGACGCTTGGCGCCTCCTTTACCGAGTCCTTTTCCTCCCTTGCCTCTTCCACTCATTGTCACAGGTCAAAGAAATGTAACAGAATACTTTTCACGAGTCGAGAGCTCTTGAGTCTGGTGGAATAGCTCAGGGCGTCTGCCCTTTTCTACCCATTGTTGTGGGTGGAGCTTGGTGAGCTGCAAGAGGTGGGAGGGGCTGGACTCTGGAGGAAGGAGGACGTAAGTGAACCAAGGCGAGAGAGAGAGAGAGAGAGAGAGAGAGAGAGAGAGAGAGAGAGAGAGAGAGAGAGAGAGAGAGAGAGAGAGAGAGAGAGAGAGAGAGAGAGAGAGAGAGAGAGAGAGAGAGAGAGAGAGAGAGAGAGAGAGAGAGAGAGAGAGAGAGAGAGAGAGAGAGAGAGAGAGAGAAACAAAGTGCTCATGTGTATTTAGTGCAGACTTGTGTGTATGCGTTTCATAAGTGATCATTCATATTCATATATTCATGTGTGAGTGTTAGATGGTTTGTATTGTGTGTTTTGTGTTAAGTTACTCGGCCATGGAAGAGGGGAATCAGGGGATTAGGGGGTCAGGGGAGGGGGAGGGGGGGCTTCAGCTGGAGGATGAATGACAGGGGGGTGTTGACAGTTTGTTTGGCTTCTTGGATGGCTCTCTGGAGGGCAGGGTTCTTTATTGCCGTGTTTAAATATCTTAGGGCTAATGCTTGGTGTCTCTGTCTGATGGTCTGGATGCCGGTTATTCTGTGAATGTAGTGGTTGCTGATATAATTTGGGAGACGGTGAGCCAGTTTTAGTGCTTTGTTTTGTATGACTTGGAGGCGTTGTATCTGGTTGTCAGTGAGGGTGATCCAGGCGGGAACGGAGTATTCAAACAGGGGGCGGATGTAGGCTAGATAGACTTTGATTATTGTTGAGGGTGATGCACCATGCTTTCCGCAGAGGGCTTTGAGATGGTTCAGTCTGATGTTTCCTTTTTGTTCCAGTTTTGTGATGAATTTGGTCCAGGTCATGTTGCTTTGAAAGGTGACTCCGAGGAATGTTGCTTCGTTGCTGATGCTGATTTGTTGGTTGAATAATGAGAGGTTGGTGTTGTTGAGCTGTAGGTGTTGATTCTTGGTGAAGATGACACATTGGGTTTTGACGGGGTTAAGTTTGATGCGCCACATGCTTGACCAGGTTTCTATTTCTGTTATGCAATGCTGGAGTTTATTGGCTGCTAGTTGTGGAGATTTTGAGCTGGACCAGTAGCAGAGATCATCGGCAAACTGAGAAACTTTGGCTATGGTGGCTGGCGGGTAGTAGATGTCTGAGGTGTAGATGAGAAATAGAAGTGGACTGAGAACTGCGCCTTGTGGTACTCCTGCTTGGGGGGTGAATGGTGTTGAGATGGCTGAGTTGACTTTGACCTTGATGTGGCGGTTGTTGAGGAAGCTGGAGATAATGGATTGGGTGGCTTTGGGGAGTTTGAGGTTGGTGTCCATTAATCTGTACATGAGACCGTTATGCCATACTTTGTCAAACGCTTTTCCGATGTCAAAGAATATTGCTAGGGTGATTTGTTTTTTATTGAAGTTTCTATAGATGTCTTCGGATAGACGGAGAATGTTGTCTGTTGTTGCTCTACCTTTTCTGAAACCTGCTTGATGGATACCGATGAGACCTATTGATTCGATGTGATCACTGAGGCGGGAGGTGATGATTCTTTCCAAGAGTTTTCCAATGTGGCTGAGGAGGCTAATAGGGCGATAGCTGGTGACATCGTGGGGGTCTTTTCCGGGTTTGTGGATCATGGTGATTAGTGCAGTCTTCCAGGGTAAAGGGAAGTGGTCGGTGGTGATGCAAGTGGTGTAGAGCTGTCCAAGGTGCTGGAGATAGGTGACTGGTGCTTGTTTGATCAGTATGGTGTGGATGGTGTCTTCTCCCGGTGCTTTATTTTTCATCTTTTTTAAGTGCAGTTGTATTTCTTTGGTGGTGACAGGCCTTGTGAGAAGGTGGTGCTCTGCGGGGGGGTCGATTCTATTTGTCTGTGATGATATGTGTTTTGTGATTTCCTTGTCCACCAGGTCTTTCCATGTGTTGTCGAAGTGAGTGTCGTTGGGGCATGAGTGGATGTTTTCAAGGTGGTTATGGAAGAGTGTGGCCTTTTCTTTATTGTCTGTGATGATTGTGCCAAAGGATTTACGTGAGGGGGTGGTGTTGGTTTGTGGATCTCCGTTTATGCTTTTGATTTTCTGCCAGAAGGTTCGGGGGTTTATGTCATGGTCCAGTTTCTTGTAAAAAGATTTCCAGGTGTTTTGTTTGTGGAGGCTGAGTTGTAGTTTGATAGTGGTTTGGAGTCTGTTTATTTCTCTTTTGGTTTGAGGTGATCGGGACCGGATGTAATTTCGTCGAATTTTTCTCTTCTGTTTGATGAGTTCGAGGATGTAGTGGGGTAATGACTGTGTTGGAGTTTTGTTGGTGTTTTTGGGTATTGTATCCTCTCTGGCTTGGGTGAGTATTTGACTTAACAGGATTGCTTGGTGGTCCAGATCGTCGGGGGTGGTGTTGTAGGTGATGGAGGTTTGTTTTAGGTTTCCTTCGATGTGCGTTCTGTAGATTTCCCAGTCTGCTTTTCTGTAGTTATATTTATTGTTTGGGGTGGCTTGTAGGTGGAAGGAGAAAGTGGTGAGGACAGGTAGGTGGTCACTGCTGAGATGGTTTGTGGTGGAGAACTGGAGAAGTTTTGAGGCCAGGTCGGGGGTGCAAAGAATCAGGTCCAGGATGTCCGAATTGCCTTTTGCAGGTGAGATGTAGGTGGGTTCGTTGGTGTTAATTACTAATAAGTTGGTGTTGTTTAAAATCTGTTTGAGTGCAGTTCCATTCGTGTTTGTTATATTGCAGTAAAAGTCGGTGTGTTTTGCATTGAAGTCTCCCATGATGAGGGTGTGGTCAGAGTTGGTGATGGCTTGAAACAGTTCTGCTGAAGGTCTTATTCCAGGGGGACAGTAGATGCTGATGATGGTCATAGGATGGTGCAGATATTTTTTATTCTTATTGCGACATATTCATTTCCGTTGAGTTGTTGTGATGAGAGACCGTAATCTATTTCGCTGTATTCGATGTTTTTCCTGATTAAAATTGCTACACCTCCACCTCGTCTAAACTGTCTTTCTTTCCTAGTGATGTTGTATCCAGGGATGTTGATGCGTGATTTGTTTGTTAGGAATGTTTCATTTATTGATGCTACAGAGATGTTTTTTTCATTTAGCAGTTAGATTAATTCCTCTTTATTTCCTCTTATCCCTCTGATGTTTATATGAAGAAAGGTACTGACGGTCATTATGAAAAGAAAAAGAAGAATGTAACAGAAGACGGGGCGGCAGATGTGTTATATGTGGTTTGGGTGGGGATTTTCATGAGATGTAGTTTGTGTGTTTTCTGATGCTTTCGATGACCTCTTCGATTCTGGTGTCGTCCATGGCCAGCTTCCTAAGGTCATCGCGGAGGTGGGTGAGTTGGGTTTTTTTATTGGGCGGCAAGCTGGTGGGGTTGGTGGTTGGGGGTTTTTCAGGGGGTGGTGGCTTTTGGGAGGATGGAGTCATGTATGACAGGTAGACGGGCCAATTCTTGGAGGCGAGTCGAGAGCTCTTGAGCCTGGTGGAGTAGCTCAGAGAGAGAGAGAGAGAGAGAAAGAGAGAGACAAAATAAAGTGCTCATGTGTACTTAGTGCAGACTTGTGTTTATGTGTTTTGTGTGTGTGTGTTGTGTTTCATAAGTGATCATTCATATTCATATATTCATGTGTGTGTGTTAGATGGTTTGTGTTGTATGTTTTGTGTTAAGTTACTCGGCCATGGAAGAGGGGGATCAGGGGGTCAGGGGATGGGAGGGGGGCTTCAGCTGGAGGATGAATGGGGCGGGGGGGGGGGGGGGGTCAGCTGCGTCCCTGACATTTATTGCTTAACTGAGGACGTAATTGAAAGCAGAGGCAGGGTCTCTTCTTGTTCTTCTTCTGTGGTCTGTCATGGAGGGAGGTTGATGATTTGGTGCACGAGCGCCACCTACTGAGCAACAGCATGAATCATGGAGTCTGTGTCCTGTCTCTGCTTTACTTGTGAGCTCTTGTAAGTTTGTCATATATAAAAGGTACCTTCACATTTACAGCAGAGCAGCAAAAACAATCGTACGACAGAAACATCAGAGGATATTAATGTATGTTTCTGTCTTTTGTGTTAACATCTCTGCGTCTTTGTTTTCTCCTCCACTCTGCTGATCATGTTGTAGTCAATTATAGATATTGGAAAACTTGTATATACTATATACTTATATACTATAGACCTTTTTCCGTCACATATTTCAGATTACTTCCTTCAGATTTTATTTTTCAGGAACTACTACATTAGTTGCGTTTACTCACCTCATTAATATGCTGGGTGTTCAAGTGCCTGATCTGTTTGTTGGTGGTGTTCTTATGTAAACAGGTGAGTTTGTGCAGCAGGGTGCTGTGTGATTGGCTGCAGCTGTGTCTCAGCTCTCTCAGGTGAGTGCAGGTGGAGCTTCCTGTCCTCTTCTCCTGGGAGTCTTGTGTGTCCGTCGCTGTCTCAGGTGCTGAACTGACACCAGCAGCTGCTACCTGCTGTCTCTGTCCAGGGTGATCCGAGCTCCGAGCAGCAGCCAGGAAGTTGCATCCTGACTGAGAGACCCTTATAACTGTGCAGGCCTTTTGATGTAAAACATGCATATATGCCATGAGACATTAAACATGCTTCATCATCTTTTTTGCACAGACTCCAACATTGTTGTCACACATTTTGGAGAAAAAAATGTTCTTAAGAGGACGGTTTATCAATTTCCTCTCTCTGGCATTTCCCTGTGGTATAATGTTGGTACCAATGCTGGTACCAAGTTGTAGGAAACAAACAAACAAACAAACAAACAAAAAATAGAAGCTCAGTGTTATGAAAGGCCTAGATTTATTGATAAGTTGATGTTTTGAGTGACTTACCGATTCAGTGGAAAGAGTGTTGGTTTTGAATAGTTTCATATCCTGGTGATGAGAGAAAACAAATTTCAGCAGTGGAACAGACTTTGACACAACAGCAATGTTCTCCATCAAATGAATGCCCGCTGTGCACTCTTGTCTTGCCAGCTCAGTTTGTCTCCGTCTTCACCTTCTGTATCTGCTTTATCTCCTGCACTGTAGACTCTCTAGTTATTCCAGTTGTTCCGCCCATACCATAAAACAGTGCATCTTCCCATTGAGGTTGCACAATGACAGGTCATTTTTCTTTGTGCCGCAACACAAAGCACCCAGACATTACAAGAATAATGTAGTTAATGCTGTCCAGTGCAGCCAGGACTGACTGCACAGATTTGCACACTAGGGAGACAAAACAACCTCTCCACAAAAGAATGGCATAACACAGGAGGGCCAAGTCAACCTGACAGGTGTCCTTACGAACTCTGTAAGGACACACGTATCTACACACACGCAACTCCCCTCTAGCTAGTTAGAACTGAAGACGAGGATGAGAGATAAAACTGAAACAAGTCCAGTTGCCTACGATACGACATATAAATTACCATGACCCGGATGACTGAGAACCCTCACCAACACTTAAAAAGCTCACTATGGCTACAGAACACCAACCAATCCCTGATCAGTTTATCAGTCAGACGGCCAAAGATGCCACTTTTAACCGGCAGGCTCAACGTAGACACAGGATTATCATTTACTTTTATCTTGTCATATGGACTCTAATTCTCACAATTGACTCTTTTTTTAACTTGCAGGAATGGGTTCATTATGGTATTTCTTTGTCAATATCATACTGCAACAAAGTGGAAAAAACAAAACAAAAAAACACAAATATCACATATTAAAAAAGAAAGAAACATGGTCCTACTTTTCCACTCAGGTCTGACACAGGAGTCAACAGCGACACCCTGAGGCCACGTTGAGAACTGTATTGAACTACAACGTGCACATAACCGGCTTGTTTTCAAATAACACTGTAACTAAAACAGCAGAATATGTACTAACAACTCCAAAGTTTAGACACGTCCGAGTCATATCATGCATATTTCGTTCCAACCACTTCCCTTTTCATCTCTGACCACAGCCACAGACTATTGTTGAGGAGAGGAGGACTGTGGTGTTCTCTCTCGAGTTGTGTGTCAACGCTGCACTGGAGGTGAACTTTGCTAGCCAGATGCTAACAGTCGCAGCAGCTCCGCAAGACGCGATAACATCTGTCAGTTTTGTAGGAAACCTGTTATTGCCGATATATTTTTATCTCTGACTAAACAGCCTATAGGACACGATCCGTGTTGATGCTTTAGCAGCGTTACTGTTTTTTTTGTTTGTTTTTTAACAAACGGGAGCCGGACTGAAGTTTAATAACTCCCTGCAGCGAGCTAACACTTACGTTAGCTAGCGGACGAGCCTTGCCAGAAAGTTCTGTATTCGGCCTGGCATTTGAAGTGCTTGCCAACGCTGGACTTTTCTGAGACGTTCGCAGATTGTCACAAAAATACGAAACATGGTGTTCGTGAAGCTGGGTAAGGTGACCATCACCTTCATCAGTCCATAACTGACTTCAAAGTCAGGTAAGAGGAGCTAACTGCTACCATGCTAAGTTAGCTAGCGCATGGAATGTAGCTAGCTGGTGAACTGGTGAATGAACTGCTGACTGAAGCTTCGGCGAACTTTCCCCCAAAAAACCTGTCTGCCATGTTTAACGTTTGCCTACACAGTAGCGTAACTTGTTGTAACCAACACTTGACGCGGTATCTAGCTAACTTTGAAGCAGCCGGCTTGTCAATGTTAGTCTGTCCCGAGGAAGATGAAACCTTCGCATACGCTGACAGCTAGCGCCAACTAGCAAACCTAGCTTGATGCTACCGGCCTCTTGGAGACCTTGCAAACGTCCGTTTTGGTTTGAAATGTGTCTCATGGCTGTCATCTGATTTTTTTTCACTTGAAGTGAGGTCTGCTGAAATTTAACAGCAGCAAAACGGCAGCAGAAGGAGAGAAGCTGGACTCATCCGGCTCCGTATCCAGGTCCAAAATGGAGTTAGCGGTGAGTACAGATGCTGGCTGCTGCCACTTTGTTATGGTCACCATTCATCACACAGGTCAACCGCTGCACTGAATGTGATAAAAAATAAATAGGTCTTCGTTTGATTAGCATTTAGGTTATTAAGTGGAATGTGGGGGTGACGAATTACAATTGTGTGTGTGTGTGTGTGTGTGTGTGTGTGTGTGTGTGTGTGTTGTGACCTTAAAATAATATGATGCAATCAAGGTTATGCATTTGATATTTGACTGCACAACCTGTTTGTGGGTAGTAGCAAGAACAATCTAGATATGGTATCAGTATCACTATCCACTTTCACTTATTGACTTCCAACATTGCTCACAATGGCTGATTACACCCAGAGACATTTAAAGGAAAGCTACCGCAGTATAAAAGTATAAAAGTCCAAATCCCTGCCAGTAGAAATGTTTCCACAGTATTGCTCACCGCTAATTAAACCCCAGGGATGAAATCAAATGCCTTTCAGCTGTTTATCAATTACATTTAAGGTTCTTCAACCCTGGGCAAAATCGAATGCCATAACTACGTAATTCACGACTATGTCTCGTAGGGGTTGTTCTACCAACCTGTGTCAGAAATACCTTGATACTGGCATCTGCAAGCACCAATCAGATAATGTGCTTATTAATTCATAATAGGCAAGCAACTTGTGTAACTTTGAGCATGTCAATAACACAACATCTCCTCAGTGATGGCAGTATACATCTTATGGATGCATGATTTTAAAAATCAGTTCATAACCTGAGGTTCATGCATCCCTGATAGTAAAAGGGCAAAGATGGATGATTTATTGTTCGTAGCTTTAATAAGATTTGTTGTGTTAGACGCATAGACGAAGACTTGTGGAACATGTATTTCAAGATACAATTGTGTTGTCTTCTTCTGAACTTGGAAAAACAATGCCCCGCCTTAGCGACGACACGTGTGGCTCTTGTCCACATTGTGTGGCGCTACACAGGTGAAGTGACTCTACCTCATGAACACGACAACAGATATGTTTTTCTTCTTCTTCTCTATGTTTGCCGGCGGCTGGCAAACCATCTTTAAAGCTACATACCGCCACATACATTGTGTAAATGCTGCACTTACTAAGTCAACTAAAGAAGTTGTCTTTGTGTTATAAATTCTATTCATCGTCTGTAATTTCATTATCTGCCTATAACAGATAATCGGTTCCATTATTGTGCCGATAATTTATTGCAATCCCTAATGCATCTATAATTAAAAACAATAATAATGCAGTATCTGGTTAGGGTTAACCCTAATTCTAACCCTATCCCATCAAAATTTAGGTACTGGGATGGGAAAAATGCTACTGCAACATCGCTAGTTTGTAAAATCAGAATCTGTTCTCCTGCTGATGGTAATGTTTGATTTTAGGTGGGATTTTTTAATTTTCATCAGATAAATTGCTTTATGTTGTGATCCGTGGGAAAATGTGTTTCCTTGCCACCTCAAAGGGATACATGATTGGAGGGAGATCTGCAGCCATTAAATACACACAAAGCCACTTCATGACTCATGCGTTTGACAAAGATGCAGTTTAACAGTGAGCTTTGCAGGGGGGAGGAGTGAAATACAGATGTGTGAGTGTGTCCCTGAAAGATAAAGATAGTAACCCATAGAAAAATGTAGGCTGGTCTAAGCTTCTGCTTTGGCTGTGAAAGGGGGGGGGGCAAGAAGCAGGAGACAGCCATTGTGGGTCGCGAGGAAAGGGAGAAAGACAGAGAGAGAGCAAGGGAGGGAGAGGGGGAAACAGGGTTTGCGAGAGAGATGGAGGTTTATTTTATAATATGCTGTTTGTAATCGCAGAGTCACAGGGAGAGAGAGGTGAAAGAGGGCAAAATGCTGGAAAAACAGGATTCTCAGAGCCAAAATCCAGGCAGCCTGGGGAAGGTAGGACAGTGTGTTTGTACAGGATGTGTGCAATTTAAGTGGCTCGTGTGTGTAGAAGCTCAGTGTAGTATGTATTTAATGATGTGTGCAGAAAAGACTGTTTACGTCTAGTACAGAAATTATATTTTTTCGGTTTGTGTTTGCTGTAATTGTGGTTATATTGGTGATTTGCCTGAAGACAAACATTTTCTTTACATGTTTTTCTGTTTTCATGCTGTTATGGCAAATTTGTTTTGTTGTTTTTCAGTGGTGTTTAGTGAGAGTACTTTCTGTCCACCTGTCTGTCCATGTCTGCGTCTCATGCCCTCACTGGCTGTTTGTCCATGAGGCATGTAAGTGCCAATAATGTTTAGTCTTAGTTTAATTCTACGCAACAGCGCCTGTGTGTGTGTGTGTGTGTGTGTGTGTGTGTGTGTGTGTGTGTGTTTGTGTGTGTGTGTGTGTGTTTGAGTTTGACTGTCTCTGCACATCTCATCATCTCTAGTGCATGGGGGAACCCGGCCTCTTCTCTGTGCTACAGGCTTGTTATGGCAATATCATAAAGGCAGCATATTTTCAAATTAAAGTCACTTTCTCTTTTTTTTCACAATAATGATTAATATGTTCTTATTATTTAGGGACATGTGTCTATTGTGTCACATTATTTGTAGTTTTTTTTTTTGTTTGTTTGTTTTTTATATGAATGACATTTCCCTGTTCTTTTGAGAGGGTCTTTGGTAGAGCTCCAGTGATATTAAAGGGTAATTGATGTAAAGGCTGACATGTACACCTGAGAAATCAAAATCAAGATCAGTGACTTGGAGATGTCACACTACCTCAAATACAGAAACACGTCTAATAAACTCCCAGCAATCACTTACAGTACACCTCTGCCAACTAGTTACCATTTAGGTACTATTGTTATTGTTGTTATTACATTCTGAATAAATACTTTTAAATTTGAACATAGAGCCATAGTGTGCCACATGTTGTATCACACTTGATACCAAATAAAGATGTTATTGACGGCTATCAGAGCATAAAACCTGTGTCAGTTGTTTAAAAAAGACGATTAATAACTAACTATATTTTAGGCACACTAGTGTGGCCAATGACAATATCTGGTCACATTCAACGCAACCAAGACACTTTTTAATTTAAGAATTACAAATTACCCGCAGCATCTGTTTTCTGCATTATGTTCTGTTTATATATAAAAGTTGTCCTACCAGATGTCCGCCATATCTGTGATAGGCAAATATGTGATATATCACTCAGGCTCTTGTCACTGGAATTCAACAAGAGGTGACGATGCTGAGAGAGATTTTGAATTTTCACTTGATGATTTTTACACTGTTGCTCCTCCTTCATGTCTCCCTTTGCCTCTCTACATTCCTTCCTTCCCCTTCTCTTCACTCTCTGTGCTCTCTGTCCACCATTTCTTTCTCCTGACTCTTACCTCCCTTACGTCCCCTTTTTGCTGTTGCCCCATTTCCATCCCCGTCGCTCTCTGCCTGTCTGTCTGCGTTTGTCCTCAGGCTCACCCGGCTCTCAAAGCCTTTATGTGTGGCTCTCTCAGCGGCACCTGCTCGACGCTGCTCTTCCAGCCTTTGGATCTGGTTAAGACACGGCTGCAGACCCTGCAGAACAATGCCAAGCCGGGGTGCGTTTGTGAACAGAACACACACACACACACACACACACACACACACACACACACACACACACACACACACACACACACACACACACACACACACACACACATCACGTTGTCTAAATGTGTAAACACACATGCACTGCACATTTCGCCTGGTTTTACTTCTTTCCTCTTTCACTTTTACTCACACACACTCTCCAACATGCTCTCCAGGCGCAGAGACACAGACACGGCATGGTAGGACAGTTTTTGCAGGCTTTGCCAGCCTAAATGTGCTGTTATGACCCATATAGGCCAATTAGTCACACCAGCACCATCTAATCATCCAGTCAAGCTGCTTGGGTGCAATTACTTCAACTGAAGCCAGGAACCGGAAGCGTTAGCAGCTAACAATTTATTTTAACTTTAAATGTTCTTGTCAGCATGTTTTTACATGTTTGGACCTTCGAATGTGTCTGTAACCTTTTCTTACTGCCCTGCAGTGCACCAAAGGTGGGGATGGTTACTGTTTTCATCAATGTCATCAGGACAGAGAAGTTCTTCAGTCTGTGGAAGGGAGTTTCACCTGTGAGTAACTGACCTTTTTTGTCATTTTCAACATTTTCAACAATTCCTGTGGTTAAAAATCCCTTTGTAGTCAGTGAGGATATTTGTTCTCCAGCAATCTTTCTGCCTTTCAGCTTACATTAGCATCACCTCTTGCTTGAAGAACACAACAGACACACAGCACCACTGAGTCTGCTGTTCCTGTCATGTGTGTAAATATCATATGACTGTTCATTGAAACAATCCATATTGGTCTGGTACAATATCTTAGATGAATAGAAAAGGCTATTGCTTCGGTTTTAAATCAGACAAATAAAGCACAGTTAAAATCACATTGGTGGCACATAATTGTGACATTTTTCACTTTCTAAACATTATAAACAAGGCAAGTGTATTTATATTCATCATTTAGACATACAGAGTTCTTTACATAGATGTAGAAATGCATTGAAATGATAAAGGAAATGTTACTTTTGCTTTTGCTCTTGGCTTCTTTTGTCCAACAACAGCCCAGAATGAATGAATGTGAATGAATGAATAGTTTTATTTTGGTTACAATATACAATACTTAAATTATGTGCACTGACTATTACCATCCATGCTTCAACTAAACATTTTCTCACAACAAATTGTAAAAAAAATTTAAACAAACTCTGTAACCAAAAAAGGAATAGGCTGAAGCCAAGGGTTATTTACGCCTATCCCGTACAATCAATAAAATAACCCAGAATATCAGTAATACAAAGAAGAAAAAACATAACAAAATTTACCCTGAATTATTCTTCTTAATCATACAAGAGACGAGACTGCAAGACTCTTCATTTATTTATATCATCAAATCCTTACATTTAACAAGCTGCAAGTGTTTTTTTTTTTATTAAAGCATTTTTATTTACAAAATACTGAAACAATTAATTGATCATCAAAGTCATTGAATACAAACATATTGATATAGTACAATATCCTGCCATAGACTAAGCCACTGCTTTGGCTTGCTCTAAGTAGGTCAAACAAATAAAACACAAGAAATATCACATGGATGGCGCACAACTGTGAAGTTTCTTTATATTTCAAACATTATAGATTGACTGTTAATATGAAATGTGTCCTCAGATTATCGTCCTAATCCGATGTATAAATTGCACTTTATTGACTCACAAAATACAAGAAAACACAAGAAATACACAGTAAATTATTTGGTATACAAATTAGTTGTTACATTTCTAACACCATCTAAACCAACTACAATAATCCAACCCAACCCTTCCACTTTTTCCAGTGAACCCTGAAACAATATCAGTTTTGTTTATTTCCTTGTATTTCAGTTTTCAATGTGCTCTCACCTTACAGCACTTACAATGTGAAGAACTGAGGAACGGCACTGACAGAAAAAGAAGGAAACAATAATTATCTAAATATTTTTTAAAAAGAGAGCGGAGAGACCGTAAAATGGAGGTCTTTGATTTTTTTTCTCCTCTTTTTTTTCTCTCCTTATCTTCCCTCTTGGTTACTTTTACCTCTGGGGGACCCGTGTTTTAGTATATTTCAGCCTTTTCCAACTTGATTAAGAATATGGGAAACGTCATAACGCTTCTGTTTGTCCCTGGCAGTCATTTGTGCGTTGCATTCCCGGCGTGGGCATCTATTTCAGCACCTTCTACTCCCTGAAGCAGCACTTCTTCCTGGACAGGGCGCCCAATGCTGGCGAGGCTGTTCTGCTTGGAGCGGGTGCCAGAGCTGTGGCTGGTGTCTGCATGCTGCCATTCACAGTTATCAAGACACGCTTCGAGGTGGGCCACCATTTTGTTTTCATTTTGTTAACATGTGATTTCATTATATGATGTGTCTTTGTCATCTATTCTGCTTCCTTATCCCTATTTCGTTATGAAACTGATAGGCTTTAAGCACATGACACATTTAAAAAAAAATAGATAAAAAAAGATGACAATAAAATCTAACTTTACTGATCCGGCCAACACATCTTATTAGAACTCAAGCAAGAGAAAACAGGAAGCAAGCTACTTTTTTTGGAGCTGTTTGCTCACCAATATGTTGGAGGATTTTTGTATTTTTTCAGGCACTAATCATACTTGACTTGTGTGTAAGGAGCAGTCTTCTTGTCAAAAATAAAGCCGCTGAATACATTGCCATTCTTAATCTGGCCTACAAAGCTCTGATTGGTCGGTTGGTTACCAAGTGGGGAAACAGACATCAGCGAGAACAACAGCAGATCTGGAAAAAAAAAAGGCCTGCAACCAGGCGAACCCAGAGCTTCTTCAGCTGCAGGGGAGGATATTTGTGTGTGTCTCTTTCAAATGCTCAACACACACATATTGAAGAGTGAGAATGTCCTTACATAATATGTCCACCCCCAGTTTTTCATTAATCTGGGTTTCTGCTAATAAAGATGCTGACAAGTATGCCAATGAACAACCATTCATAAATCTTTTTGTAACACTGTAAAAACAATGTCATAACTAATGGTGTTTATTTTACGTTTTATATTTTATTTCAGAGTGGCTGTTATAACTATGTGAGCGTGGCTGGGGCTTTGAGGAGCGTGTATGAGACAGAGGGAGTCAGGGCTCTGTTCTCTGGGCTGACCGCCACGCTGCTCCGAGACGCTCCGTTCTCCGGCATCTACGTCATGTTCTACAGCCAGGCCAAGAAGGCGCTGCCTCAAGGTGAGAGCCACACTGCATCAGCTAATCGAAGTGGAGGTCATTAAAATGTGGAGCACCGCTTTCTGTAGATCTGATGAGAGGAGAGTTGTGTAAGTGTTTTCCCTGTACTAAAGAAAATCAATCAAGTGTAGTGGTTTACTGCTTTTTAATCTTTGGCTTCAGAGAGAGCTTTCAAGTGCGTGTACTGTGTATCTTGAATGTAAATTATTTTTTTTTATTTTATTTTTTTTAATGCATCATTTTCTTCCACTTGTTAAATGCACATTTTCAAATCAATAAAAAAAAACTGACACTGTAAACACCAGATATTTTGATGGGGAAAAAGTACAAATATGGCAGGGCTGACCTAGAAATGACAGTGTATTGATAAAAACAAAACAAAATGCTACTAAATTCAATACAAAAATTACTGACGCATAAATCATGATGTACATGCAGCCTGTGACTTAAATGTTATCTGTCACTGGAGAGACAAAATGTTGTAGAAAAGAAAAGCTGTGAAGTTTCCCAAATACATGACAAACATAAATACAATGTTTTCACTGTGTTTTTCTCACAGTTTTACATTGTTTGCTGTTTTACTACATAAAATGACTACTGTTATTTTACTGTAAAAGTTACATAATTCAAAGTTTATACACTCTTATATACTTTTTCCTGATACCTGGTCTCTCTTCTCTCAGAGGTGGCTTCGTCAGCCTACGCCCCGCTGGTGAACTTCGGCTGTGGGGTGGTGGCAGGCGTCATGGCGTCACTGGCCACACAGCCTGCTGATGTTGTGAAGACCCACATTCAAATCAGCCCATCCCATTGGAGCACGACAGATGCAATTCGCTACATCTACGCGGTGTGTGCTCGTTAAATCCCTGCTGTCAGTTTTTGTTTTAATGCACAACACTCATTCTTATTAACATCATATCATACGGAACTGTCCTGCTCTGCTCTGTCCCTCAGGAGCATGGCACGGGTGGGTTTTTTCGCGGGGCCGTACCCAGGTCTCTGCGACGCACTCTGATGGCTGCCATGGCTTGGACTGTCTACGAACAGCTGATGGCTCGAATGGGCCTCAAATCCTGAAGAGCACCAATGATGAGCCACAATAAAACAGGACGACATACGAGGGGATGATGATATTTGCTCACTGAAAGCTGCACGAAAGAAGTGAAGGGAGTCATGTAGCTGGTAGAGACAGAGAATGAGCACTATAAGAGTTTGAAAAGAGGAAGCAGGTGGATAAATTACTGAAAAGTGTGTGTGTGCGCGCACGCATGTGCATTTCTTTGTTGATATTTCAATGTTTTTTGAGAATGTGCCTGTCTGTCTGTGAGTGTGTGAGAGATTGATGCTACACCTGACACACTCTTATATCAATCTTGGACTGAAGTGACACTCTCTGCTGTGAAGTGAACTTCTTCCTCCTCTCTCACTACTTAAAAAGATGCCCTTGACAGAGGGCCTGTAGCTGCGCTTGGCAGCATAGTCGCCTTTATGAAGTGCTGTTGAGACAAACGGGACACTCAGCAAGCTGGTGTACCATTCATCTGCTGAGGTAACCAAAAAAGCACTGCAGAGAGAGGGGGCTCTGGTTTCTGCCATATTTGTGAAATGTGCATAAAATTGGTCCCTGTTTCTTACTTGCCAATTACCAAGCAGATAGATATTTAATGTTACAGGCTCAGACAATCAGAGTCACTCACACAGCTGCATTATGGGAAGAAAATCTCAGTAAAGCCTTTGTTGCCACACTGCTCAAATCTATGCTAATTACAGTTTATATGCAACTGTGGTGCATTTTTGCCTCAACAAAATGAAACCAGATGTGCTTTTTAACGGATTAAATAGCAGCTGGTCTTAAGAAATATAGCTGGAAATATTTAGACCTGTGATGACATCAGATCAGGACATTGTCTCCTCTGTTTTTTTAAGGTATACTATGCAGGATATGTTGTTGCTGGTGTGTGTGTGTGTGTGTGTGTGTGTGTGTGTGTGTGTGTGTGTGTGTGTGTGTGTGTGTGTGTGTGTGTGTGTGTGTGTGTGTGTGTGTGTGTGTGTGTGTGTGTGTGTGTGTGGCCCCTCATCACTGACTAAGCAGGCAAGATTGAGAAAGGGAGAGTGTAGCTTTAGTCGAGCAAGCTAGAGTGAGAATACAGAGAGGGGTAACCAAGCAGAGAATCGGAGGAATTAAACTTTATATTCTGATTTATAATCACCTCCACGTAACCCCTCAAGATTTTGTGCAAATCCAGCCGCAGTGCACAATTCATCCTGTCTGCTGTTTGTCTCTTTGCTCTGCCTGTGTGTGTAGCTCAGCAGCCCCACCCTCAGTAAAACAGACACAAAGACCTGCAGCTCTTTGAGAAAGACTGACAGCAGAAGAGAGAGATGGAGACAGCGATGTAACCTGGTTGCTACGTTTAGATAGATTCCTGCCCCCACGCCGTTATAGGCTGGGGGCCACACACTATTATCCAATGGCTGATGCCTGAACACAACAATATACAAAGAAAAAAGAGGGCAGGTTTTCTGCAAGTGGATCACAAGTGATGATTGAGAAAGATTATTTTGTACGGGTCCTATACATTATGTTTGAAGAAGAATTCTGTATAGTGTACCTTCAACTTAGCACTTTCATAATTTGACTTTTTTCTACACATTGAACATTATAATGACGGGGTTCAGTTGTAAGATAGTATTCAAATATTCCGGACCTTGTTGGAGTGAGAGCCTGTGAGTGTATTTCCACAGCGTTAAGCGAGTGAAGCATTGTTTGATCCTTGTTCAACTGTGCTTATAAAACAGAATCCATATAACAGCTGGAAAGATCCGGATGTTGACATTTTCCAGCTTACTCTTGATTTTGACTTAATACAGAGAACTACTAGTTGTCACAAAATGGAGGCAACATTTTTATGTTTCTTGTACAATGTGCTCTTTGCTATAAATAGTATTTATTATTGTTGATATGAAAAGAGGTGATATATTGATACATATATGTACACATGTTTAAAGATATAATGCCAAATAGAAGATCTCATTGGTGGAGAAGATAGGGAGACTTGATGGATCATTCTGGATCATAAGTGTCAACACACTGAAGAGTGTTTGTAGTCTTTGTTACATGACAGAAATGTGACTAATGTCCACTGTGATCTGTGATATTACTGGGAGGTTGTGTAGCAAAAATAGAAATCTATTGACCCAAGTTGGTTTCTAAATGCCTCAGTGTTTGCAGTGTAACACAAACTGTGTAATCTAACCGTGCCGTAACTCAAACCAGGAAGTTTTACCTCATCCATTACCTTCATCATCACACCACACGTGTAATGCTCATAGATCCTGTGCTGATTGTTGTATATGGTCATTGTTGTTGTAGGTATGTGGTTTGTGCTCAGACAAAAGCTGTGTCTGCCTGGTTTTTAACGTCAATAAATTTGTCCCTTTGTAAAAAAAGTTTTCCTTTTTTTTAATTGAGAAGAGCTTGACTTTAAATTGTTAATTTAGCATATTTTCTACTTCAAAATAGATAAATATAGAATTAGCCTTGTTATCTACAATCCAGAGCCATTAGATACCACCACCACTGTGTCTCGTTATGTTTTAAACTCCTCCAAAGCATTTTATGAATGTTGGATTTAACAGACTTCCATCCATCCATCCATCATCTGTACACATTATATGTACGCCGCTTAATCCTCTGCAGGGTCGCGGGGGGGCTGGAGCCTATCCCAGCTGACTTAGGGCAAAGGCAGGGGACACCCTGGACAGGTCGCCAGTCTATCGCAGGGCTACACATAGAGACGAACAACCAGGCACACTCTCATTCACACCTACGGATATATATATATATATATATATATATATATATATATATATATATATATATATATATATATATATATATATATATATATATATATATATATATATATATATATATATATATATATATATATATATATATATATATATATATATATAATAACAATTATGAAATTGTTATGTGTTGCTATCTGTTGTTTTGTCATGTGCTGAAAACTTGTATATTGTAATAAACATGTATGTAACACTGCAATCCTACCTTCTCACTGAAGTTAGTGCAGAAACAAGTGATGGGAGGTCAGGGTGGCTGGGACAGAGACACCATTGACCCTGACACTGCACCATATGGAGTTAGAAGCTGTTCTTATAAGATGAAAAAGTGGCATAAATTTGTTCTAAATAATGTTAAAAAAAGATATTTGTCAGATATTGGTTATTTGTGGCTCTTCTGGATGTTAGCTGACACTATATTATTCATAATAGTACAATAGTTGAAAATATTTAATTTTCTATGAAAAGAGGTGTATAACATTTTTATCAAGCTTTTAAAACGTAATCTAATCTTACCAGCAATAGTGCTATGTTGCTAACCTGAATATCATTAAGGAGCATTAATAGCAGATGAAGTTGAGTCTTGCGTCACAGTCCCAGTTCTCCCATCGTCCCTCTTTGGTTAAAGCTCCACAGCGTTTCCATAATGGACACAGGTGGTCCTGATCGCCTTCTTCGGGCCAGGCCTGATAAACCAGAGGGTCATTGTTCACCCACAGCCATCTGTCCTGCAAGAAACGCAGACCGATCCACACCCGCTCATTGACATCGTCCTGCTGGATCTCTCTCACAGCCAGGAGGTGCTCAGTCTCCGAGGCCAGGCTAACGAGTGCAGTGTGTGTCTTTTTGCACTGCCACATCGCCTGCAGCCAGGTCCGTTTGGTCTCCATCACGATCAGGTTGATGCAGAAAAAGTGAAACTGTCTCAATCCAGAATTGTGCCATCCTTTCCAGCTGCAACCATCCCAACAAGCACTACCATATATCTGGTCCAACTCGTTATCTGGTTCGTCCTCATCCCACCGTGTATATGTTGCATTTCCTCCTCCTGACCACTTCCAGTCTGTTCCATCTCTGTAGAGACCGATCCAGAACTTTTGAACTTTCCCAGCAGTTGCAGTTTTCAGTCTCATTTCTTCCCAATGTGAAGTGAGGGGGGAAAGATCAGTGTAATTATCTCTGCAGTACTTTTGAGCCTCAGGCCATTCATATTCACGTTCGACATAAACATGCTTTCCAAACTGTGCAGATGCACTTGCAATAAAGAGGATCTTCAAAACCACAGACTCCATGGTGGAGAAGTTTGAAGATAGTTGTCGGGGTGAGCACAAAGCTTGTTTTGTTCAAGGTGTGATCCAATGTGATCCCTCCTCCGCTATGACTTGACTAATGAAGGGACTGTAGCCTTCAGACTGTTCCCCAATTTTGACTTGGAAATGTATTTTCATTTGACCTTGTGAAAGGTTGAAGCATCTTCTGTTTAAACTCAACACAAGATGTAAATGTTGCTCTTCAACAATATTGGTGAAGGTTCTCAGTCAACCAGGTCATGGTAATTCTGTGTGCTGTAACGTAGGCAACTGGACTTGTTTCAGTCTCTTTTGAAGACACTTATTGAAGACTCCCCAAGATACACAAGGAAGGGGCACCACTCAGACCCATCAGCAGCAGCAGCATTAACTCACATATCAAATGATGTTGACGGCTGACCATAAACATGAAAGTGACTCCATGTTGGATACTCTCTGACACACTTACAAATAGGAAAGTATGAGTAAAGTGGCTAATTGGCGTATAACTGAAGTTTTATGTTTATGAATGAAAGTTTGTATCAAATGCTAAAATATTCAAGATGATGCAAGCAATTCATAATGTGTCCTCTGCAAGTGCTTCAGCACTCTCTTACAAAAGACAGGAGTTGCCTCGAATTCATCATTTAACTGTAAGGTACCTGGCATTAAAATCATCAGAAGCAAGAAGGAGCATGCACTACAGCTACACCTTGCTTCCACCCAAATCCTCATAACTGAATGGATTCTTAATATCTGGATAGCAGGGAGAACTGGGGACAAACAAAATGCATATGTCAAGAGTAGCTTGTGAGTCTGACAAAGCTGGCAGCTTCACCAGTGATTGCAAACCACTGGGATCCCAGAGGTCCTAGATGCATTGAGTTTAAAGGTCTGACAAAGTGACACAAAGGCCGAGCTTGAAGTGACAATGTAGTTTCATTAAAATTGAGTTTGGATAAATGACACATAAATCTCAAGAAGGATCAAGGTGCTCCCATTTTAAACTGTTAAAATGCCTTTGATGTCATGGTGCCTTCAAGTTAGACTGTAAAAACAAACTCTTATGAGTTTCACCATCAAGCCTTCATCAGGAAGTCAGTATTGGAAGCTACACATTGGTTCATGCTAGCTGTGCTTGACAGCCAAAAGGAATATGAACCACGACACTGATTTTACTAAGGTTGCACACGATCAGATGAAGTCACTGAAGCCTTCACACATTTTCCTACAAAATTTGCTGAGGAAGTTTATTTCCATTTGACCTTGAGAAACAAGGAAAGCAGGCTTTGTTTGAGCACAGCATACCCTGGTCTGTCTTTTGAGTCTGCACACCTTAAAGTGAAGTGCCCTGTGTGGTTGTAGGCAAAACAGGGAATTCTTGTGTTGCAAGAAATGTTATCGATCAGATTCTGTCATGTCAGAGGATTAACTACAGCCAAACATTCTGATGATCAATTAGCTATATGACAGCCTGTCACAATTTGTGTTAACAGAAGTCAAAATCTGATTCTTAAATTGCCACAGAATCTAATGGGGCATATATTGTAACGTAGAAAACAAAAGGTTTATAAGTAAAGAGTCAACAAGACTAGAGCAATGCTAGCACGGCTCAGAAGGCTGCACTTAGGCACAGCACTGCTTTCAGCTGAATGCTAACATTAGCATGCTAACCTGCTCTCAGTGATTGCCTTTGCAAATTCGATTTGATGCTACACTAAAATGAGAGTGTAACTGTTCAAAGATGTAAAAACGTGGTCTCTCTGTAAAACTCAATGAATGGGTAATTTGGAGCAAAAGTAGCTAAATGTTTAAAGGTGCATTATGTAGTTTTGGGGGATGAAAGTTTCAAGAAGCTCAAGATCTTCAGTGACTGTATTTTTAATCAATCAATCAATCAAAACTTTATCGTAATTTTGTTGTACCTACAAAGCAGCACAACAAAAATGAGTTAGGTTTCTCCAGGATAAATAACAGAAGACACAATAAATAACACACAATATATAAAGATAATAATTTAAAATTAAAACTATGACTAGGGGCCTGTGAAGTGCATCAGTGCACATGCTCCAGATCAGCAGTTCATCAATCTAACGGCTTGTGGAAGGAAGCTGCTGATAACTTCTTTTATGCCTAAACATACTAAATAAACAAAATGTCTTTGTTTTCACCACTAAATAAACTGAATAAACAAACTGACCCTGAAGGACAACTTGTTTATTCAGTTATGTAAATATTCCTGAGTTTGTATTATTTTCTCATTATATTTTTAGATCTTAAAATTCTAAATTTGAATTTTCTCCCAATCTACATAGTACCTCATTAATATTTAACATCAACATCAGCCAGAAAAGGCATTTTTACCCAAAAGGTTTTTATCAGACGCCTGGGATTTTTCTGTGTGGAGTTTGTATGTTCTCCCTGTGCAAGCGTGGGTTTTCACCGGGTACTCCGGCTTCCTCCCACAGTCCAAAAACATACTGAGGTTAATTGATTATTCTAAATTGTCCGTAGGTGTGAATGAGAGTGTGCCTGGTTGTTCGTCTCTATGTGTAGCCCTGCGACCTGTCCAGGGTGTCCCCTGCCTTCGCCCTAAGTCAGCTGGGATAGGCTCCAGCCCCCCCGCGACCCTGCAGAGGATTAAGCGGCGTACATATAATGTGTACAGATGATGGATGGATGGATGGGTTTTTATCAGTTTATCTGCAACATTAACCTACAACTCAGCTAAAACAGTCTCGCCTGATTCAGATGATCAGCTCGGCTGAAGCCTGATAATGACCTGTTTATTTGAATCTGGGGGACAACTGACATGCAGGGCGGGGGGCTGAGATGGACGGGACTGGAAACACTTATATATTCCAACTGTGCTTCCAATTTCATCCGAGAGGTTTCTTCAGCTCTAACTAATTGAATAAACCCCAGGAATCATTATTAAATGGCGTATTTCTAGTAGTCTGGATCATAGACGTATGCATATATGTCTGTGATCCAGACCACTATATGTATATATGTCTATGATCCAGACCACTATATGTATATATGTCTATGATCAAGACCATTATATGTATATGATCCAGACTACTATATGTAAATATGTCTATGGTCTGGATGCTCGGTGAATGTCGGGGAATCAACTCATTGAATTAACCTTGCATCTCCCTCAAAAGAAGCCACCCCAGATGGGACTCGAACCCACAATCCCTGGCTTAGGAGGCCAGTGCCTTATCCATTAGGCCACTGGGGCATCGGTGGCACGGAGGGGATGTACTCCACATTTCTGCAAGGATTCAAGGGCGGATGTGTCTTCTATGAGTAGTTTTGTTTTAGTCCTTCAATACACCCGCCGCCACAGCGCTCTGTACCGTTGCTGGGCAACAAAGAACACATCAATGAATCAAGTTTACGACGGAAAGGCCGAGCTATTTCCTGTCCAGACCCAAACTCTGACTGGCTACAAAATAAAACACACTCGACGCCAGTTGTCCAACACAGTTCCAATTTTCGCACTTTTTCTTCAACCGCTATGTCCCAGCTGAGGTTTGTCCGGCTCAGAGATTTCTAAATGGGAGCCATTATATCGGTCATATCCACACCGGACGCTTTAACAGCCTCACTACATTGTGAGGAACTTTACGTGTGCTTTTAATTTGAAAATATGAGTGCGGAAAAAGTAATCTATGCTGCTTTTAAGTTTCAGATCGTTAATGTTAAGCAAGAGCTAGCACATCCGTGAGATGGTGAAAAACTTGTTAAACTCTGACACTATTACGACCATGTTCGTCGTAAGAGAACTGAGTTAACGTCGGCGGCGTTATCTGGCTGGTGTCAATGAAAAATGAACCGTGCGCTAGCTAAAACCTAACGTTAGGTAAGCTAGCGAAGTGTCAGCTAACATTTTGTGTTTTCATAGATAAGAAGAGCCATCGTTACCTTGGTTAGTGATAAACAAGCCTTTGCTACGGACGTCTTCAAGAAACACTCGTCGACATGGTGAGTTACCTTTTTTTTTTTTTTTTTTTTTTTTTTTACATATCTCATGCCATCATCCTTATGGAACGGCTATAACAGTCTCATAACTTATCTTGTCAGTGCAATTGTTCTGGACGCTGGCCCCAACCCACTCAAAGCTACATTATGAGATAACTTGAGAAAATACAATGTTGTACCTTGGCAGATTCTCTCTCGCATGAAGCCAGCCGTGGGAGGAGAGACACCTGCGACCATCAGTGAGAAGAAGAAGAAAAACAAGACAAAGGTTCCCCGGTTAGAGGAATACCTGCAGCAGAGAGACTACCTTGGGGCCTTGACACTGTTAGAGGTACAGACATACGCATCATTTAACTCAATCCAAATGGGTTGATAAGATTAATTATCACGTGCCAAGGTGATTTGCAGAGTTATAATAAAAGCACAAGATCCCCCAAAACGGGCTAAGAAAGTGTTACAAGTGCTAGAAATAATACAGTAGTTGGATTATGATCTTGCAGAACTGCACGAGGTTCAATACAATGTAGTCAACACAAAATACACGTAAGTAAGAATGATGTATCAGTAAAGTAAAACGTGGTAAGTGCATAACCTTTTAAAATGTGAGATAAATGGGTTCCAAGAACTTCATCCAGTGAATTCAGTCTGGTCTATTATCAATTCTTCATGTCCCTGGAGACATAGGAGCAGGAGGCAGGCAAACATGGAGCATGAGTGGTGTAGCAGATGAGCTCTGAGTGGGCACACTATGAAGAGATAAGTGCAGTTTAAGTGTAGCTCTGAACTTAGGCAGGTATATCTTCCAGGGTTATTGTGAATGTATTGATACCGACGTAGACCAAGAAATAACAAGAAATTGTATTAGAGAGGTGAGTAGATCTTGGGGTAAATTAAAAACGATGTCACCATTACTTATTTTGTCCACTAGAGAGCACAGACAGGTTGGACAAATATCAAAATCAGTAATGTCCTCAATTGACAAATGTTAGTTGGAATATTTTCTGTACATCGCATTTCTTTCAACTCATAGAAAATGGGTTTCACCTCTTCTCATAATTAAGTGATATGTTCATTACTGTTTCTTGCCTGCTGGTGATTGTTTAGACCACTTTTTTTTTTTTTAAATTAAGGACTAAAGCGATAATTTAATGTAATGTAAAAAATATCAATGCGTGACTGTTCAATTTGAATACCTTGTATGACTTAGATGGAACTGCTGTGTTGAATTCCCTTGGAGCTGAATAAATAATGACTGCATCTTCACAGAGGGGCTAACTGTTTTTTGTCTTTTTACTGCATTTCCTCCAACAGAGTTTCACCTGTCATGCCCTGAAATGAAAGTTTCAGAAATACAATCACTCCCATATCTCTGCCACAGAGAAGAGGGTATCACTGAATGCTGCTGCTCTGCTGCTTACATGTTGCTGTGTCATCTCTAGTTTCAGAGAAGTATTGGCGAGAAAGAGGAGCATGCGGACCTCTGGATTGGCTACTGTGCCTTTCACTTGGGTGATTACAAGAGAGCAATGGAGGTATTTTTTGTTGTATGTGTGTGTGTGTGTGTGTGTGTGTGCCTGAATGAGTGTGTGTTTAGCTGGGTACATATTATTTTAAATAAATAAATGCTAAATACAGTTTTTAAAAACCTGATGGATAAATGGATAACCATGTGACAAACAGTTTTACAGGGTCTGATTGCATTTGTAATATTTCCTCTTCATGTTCTGACAGGAGTACAAGTCTCTGACCAGTAAGCCTGAATGTCCTGAGCAGGTGTGGGTCTATCTGGCCTGTGCACTGTTTTTTCTGGGGCTCTATAAAGAGGCTGAGGATGCAGCATCGAAGGGTAGGCTGTCCAGAGTGCATTGTACATTTTTGCAACCACTTGACCTACATTTTGAACAGTTTTGTTAGTAAAAAAAAAATCTTCTTGATCAGCAGTACACTGTGGCTCTATTGAGCATTTGATTGTCTGTAGATAATCAATAAATTATCAGAATGTGAAATAAATATTGGCTACTATTCCAACCAGCCCACACACAATGTTTATATTGTTTTCACATTTGAAAAAGAAATCTAATGAAACATATTTTGCAGCTGATTTGGACAATTAGTAATACCACCCTGTTGTGTCTAAATATACATAATTATTGGTTAATTATTTTAATCAAGACATGCTCATTCACCTGATTGCATTTAAAAATCAAACCGTCATTCTGTGTGCAGAGAGTTGTCCACATAATTTTAATCTTATATTGTATTTTTGGACAACATATAATTGACCACAGTAATTTTGCACCAGAATTTATTCAAGAGGTGATTACTTGAAGACTTTTTTTTGAAACAGCAACATGTTTTATGTTGCTTGAGGTACACAGAGGAAATCAGTGGATAACAGGCTTCTGCTAATGGGCTCAATGAATTGATTCATTGTCAACAATTGAATTATTCACCAATTATATTGTTGATCAATTAATCAGTTTGGATTTTTTTTTAATTCACTTCTCAGGCATTGCATACATTTTTACCAGATCACATACAATGCTGTTCAGTCAGTTATGTCATTACTGAGAGTGAGGTTATGATGTTCATGATGACGCTTCTCACTCTAATGTGGTCTGTTTTTTCCGTCTGTAGCACCAATGTCACCTCTGCAAAACCGACTACTCTTCCACTTGGCTCACAAGGTTGGAAAATCATTATACTATAACTGTTATAATGTGCAGAATTTAGTGGTATCTTGAGTACTTCAGTAAAAGTTTGTGTGTGTATTTTAGCTCAATTTTCATTGCAACACAGTCTGATTTAAAAAAAAAAAAAAATCTTCCCTCATTCCTGTGTCTTGAGAGAGTATGTCCACTTTTTTATGACCTGTTTGTTCCGAAGAGTGATTCACATCTTCTTGCTTTTTATGTTTGTTTTAACATATTTTTACCAGGATCACATTTCTTAACGATGTATTCCTTTTCTCAGTTCAATGATGAGAAGAAGCTGATGGGTTTCCACCAGAACCTGGAGGACGTGACAGAGGATCAGCTCAGCCTGGCATCCATCCACTACATGCGCTCCCACTACCAGGAGGCCATAGACATCTATAAACGGCTTCTACTGCAGAACAGGTCTGTGCCTTTTAATCTCTTAAATTAGTTTAAAAGTCTCCTGCTGCAACTGGGCGCATGTGCCACCCTAGCACCACCTTGACAGGTGTGAATTGTTATTGGAGGAGTGTTAGATTTTGTGTGCCTCACGCCTTGTGGAACCATAAAGATAATTCAAGTATGGCAAATAAGTCAGTACGGCAGACCTGCTGAACTAGCTTCCACTAATGCTGATATACTGTATCTGTAGTAGCAAGGGTAAGAAAGTGAAAGACTTTGATTTTACAAGATATCCTGGTTCATTTCTCTCAGAGATCTGTTTATGGCTCTGAGTTGCCTGTGGGCCATTGTGCACATGAGTTTCTACCATACACCATACACTTATTATAATGCTTCAAATTGTAAAAATAGTGCCACAGGTAACCTCTAAGTATTTAGTCTCACTGAGCTCTGGTCCTTGTGCCCCACATAGGGCAACAGATTAACACTCTTAAGTGAATACAGAACTTATAAATTACCATTGATCCCTGCCCTGGAGAGTGATCTAGACTGTAATGCAGACTCGCATCAGAAACAATCCTATTTAAAATCTAAAACAGATCACATGGAGCTCCAAAACTCAAACCACTTTTACAAGGTCAATGAATTAGAAGGGAAAATGTATTTGCTTATCTGATTGAGGTCATCCTTTCATAAAATCACATTCAGTAATATTATATGATAGTGAATGATGGGGTCACGTGTACAAAAATAAAAATCAACATATATTTGTCCGTCTGCTACTAGAAATGAGTCAAGAAGCCAGCTTCACGTCCCCATTGTATCTTGTGTTTCAGAGATTTCCTGGCCCTGAAGGTTTACGTGGCTTTGTGTTACTACAAGCTAGACTACTATGACGTGTCCCAGGAGGTGTTGGCTGTGTACCTGCAGAGCATGCCTGACTCCACTATTGCCCTCAACCTTAAGGCCTGCAACCACTTCAGACTCTATAATGGCAAGGCAGCTGAGGTACGCACTGTGTGTTTGCTGCTATCCAGGCTCATATGACGGTTCTTTTTCATTTTTACACTGTTTTATTCAAATTGTTTGTCAGTTAATATCTGTGAAGAATTGTTTGGCCAAAGATTAAAGGCTATTTTAATAATGAAATGAAAAAGCAGCAATTCTTTCACTGTATTTTCATTTTCAAATCTCTGTTCATTTCAACCCAACACATATTTCAATGGTAGATACTTGAAATTATAACAACACTTCACAGTATTGTTATTTTTAGTGAGAAGGAACTAATTAAAGATATTTTTAGTGGTGTCAGCACACAGCTGGAAATCCTTATTCATTAGTCATGCATGCACCACTACAGTGAGTCAGTAACTGGTGGTATGTTTGGCTCATGTGTGCACTCTCCCACTCTTAGGCTGAGTTGAAGAACCTAATCGACATCTCCTCCTGCTCCTTTGAGTTTGCTAAGGAGCTTATCCGACACAACCTGGTAAGCTCTTCACAAGCTCTAACTGCGAGTGTGTAGGTTTGAGCAACCAAGAGTGTGCATACACCAATGACTTACAAGCTACTTTTCCACATTGTGAATCTGTGTCCCTGTATACTGCAGGTGGTGTTTCGTGGTGGGGAGGGGGCATTGCAGGTGCTGCCTCCTCTGATTGATGTGATCCCTGAGGCCAGACTCAACCTGGTCATCTACTATCTCAGACAAGGTGTGCAGCCATGACAGTGCATTTTTTCCTGGAAGAAACAAAAACATGGGAAATATTTCTATGAAAATGCATGCGTGCAGGATACGACTGTAAAAAGGAGAAAAGTGTTAAAGGTCTGTGACTTTGTGACATCACAGTACGTCACAATGTCACACATTTGCATTATGATGTCCAGCAGTTAGTTTGGCACGTAAGAAGTATTAAAGCACAGCTGCTCTGTTTTTTTTTTGTTTTTTTTTAGCAATTCTGGGTCAGGCATGTGTGAATTGACCAATCAGAGTAGACTTGGTATTCAGGAGGCAGGCCTTAAAGAGACAGGAGTTACAATGGAGTGTTTCAGACAGAGGGAACATAGAGTGCTGCAGCACTGGACAGTGTGAGAAAACTGATGTGTTTTTGAGCAGAGAAGCATGTAAACCTATACTAGTAGTAACCCAAAACAAAATTATGAACCTGGAAATGATATGAATATGTGATATGAAGATCCATGCTCCATTTTACACTCGCAGATGATGTCCAGGAGGCCTACAACCTCATCCAAGATTTGGTGCCCTCGACACCTCAGGTAATGCCTCAAAGTGACATCTAGTTTTAATTTGACATTACACTTGCTCTTTCCAGTGCGACACAACTATTTGGGCTCAGTGAGTGACTTCAGATCCGCCGAATTTCACTCTAATGTGAAAAAAGCGCAATACAGTGGCTGTGTTCAATTACACTCATGCTCTTTAACAGGAATGAAAATGTACAATGAAAACCAGAATCATGGCAGATTAAATGAAGTCTGTTAATAGACCTCCTCTCCTCGCTCCTCTTAAGAGTTCCTGAAGAGCTTTTTTCTTTTATATGACCGTTTCTATCTTCAAAAGTACCTTAATATCAGATGGATCTGAAAGCATGTATAATGTTTGGCTTCTGTGTTTCTTTTATGTATGACTTTCAGCTCGTTGAATTGGATTTTGAAGCAGCAACGAAATATGTTAATAATTTTATATTTTATCTGCAACTGAATTTCTGCTTTTAAGTGTATGTTTTTGGTTTTTTTTCCCCACATTTTCTATCAATACACTCAAGGTCGCCTTTCTCCTTATTCATAGTCATCCACCATGAAGAGACTAGACAAGACAACATGATTTTTTTTTACTTTGATCTTTATATTCTCAGGAGTATATTTTGAAAGGAGTTGTAAATGCCGCACTGGGACAAGAAATTGGATCAGTGAGTATTTTGTTCAGTAACTAGTTAATCGCACATAAGTGTGATAACAGTGATGTCTAGACAAATGTTTGTATCTTTCTTTTATCTTTCAGAGGGACCACCTGAAAATTGCTCAGCAGTTCTTTCAGTTAGTTGGAGGCTCGGCTAGCGAATGCGGTAATTTGAATTTGAATTTGATCAATCTGATTATTAAAACCTGAACTGTGCAAGCATGTGTGTTTGACACATTTTTGGCTTACAGATACTATTCCTGGCAGACAGTGCATGGCCTCCTGTTTCTTCCTCTTGAGACAGTTTGAAGATGTTCTCATATATCTGAACTCAGTCAAGGTGAGTGTTGCTCTGCACAAGGCACACATTATATCGTATATTCCTGTGAAGAATCAAAGCAATATTACTGTACTGTGGTATCAGTATGTAAGAGGGAGATGAAAGGAGACTCCCACACACTGGGTGATAGGTGTCACTTCAGATGACAAGTGGTGCTTTACAGATGCAGTACATCTATTCAGGTGTGTTTTCTCTTCATCCCAGTGAGTTTCACTACCAATAAAATGCCAACGCTTGGTATGCACTTACGTTTGAATCTTAACCTTTTCGTTTATAAATGTGCTTTTCTTTTCGCAGGGTTACTTCTATAATGACGATACATTCAACTTCAACTATGCTCAGGCGAAAGCAGCACTTGGAAACTACAAAGAAGCAGAAGAGGTAACTCCATCCATCCATCCATCCATCCATCCATCCATCCATCCATCCATCCAATGTTTATTCACTGGAAGCTAAGAATTGTTGTGTTTTTGTCACATTATAAGGAGCCTTTTCTATGTACAGCATGGATTTAAGGGGAATCTGGACACAGCATCGGCTGTAAAAGCTCCTCAGTCGCTCTTGAAGCCAAAAATGTTGAGACCTCCTGGGTTTAAAATAACTGGATGTTCTGCATAGCTTCCACATTGTGTAGCCCAGAGAGCATGTGCGCTAGAGACTAGCAGAGCAGCTAACTTCTGATTTAGTGCTCAGCTAACTTCACTGGGAATAAAACACAATTATGCCATTGAGAATCCCATTGTTGAAGTGATTCTAGTTGCTGTATTGTAGGCAACTGGACATGTTTTAGTTTCTTGAAGACATTACACGGGAAAGCTATACGTTTCAGAGTTGTCAGGGCCACTTTTGGGTCGTTGGTTTAAGAAACTGTGTCCAGTTGGCTACGATACAGCACCTAGATTCAGCGTCACCAGGATGACTGAGAACTTCTTTTTTTTTTGTTTGTTTTTTGGCCTTTTCTGGCTTTATTGACAGTATAGAGTGAGTGTGACAGGAAACAGGGTAAGAGAGGGGGAGTGACACACAGCACACACACACTCGGGCCATGAGTCGAACCCAGGTCCGCTGCAGAGCCTCAGCACATGGGTCGCGCGCTACCAACCAAGCTAAACGGTGCCCATGACTGAGAACTTTGATTAACAATTATCCTGTGGCTCTTCTAGAAATGTTATAAGAACAAAATTAAAGCAAAGTAAAAAGAGTCATTTCACAGGGACTGTAGCTGCTTCTTCCACAATCTAAACTTATGGGAAGAAATTGTTTAAGGTCAACATGCGCCATGAGGTTGTATTTACGCAGATTGGCCACTATATCTTATCAGCTTCGAAAACTGGTGCTGGTCCGCCATGTTGCACCACCGTGTTTCTACAGTAGCCCAGGACAGACAAACAAAACACTGGCCCTCTTCACATTTTAGTGGCCACTGCAGCGGAGGGTTATACGAGGGGTGCTCACTTGGTTGCAGTCTACAGCCATGCTGCTTGATGAACACTGAATCCTTCACACTGGTTCTTTAAGTCTGAAAAGTTGTGAACTAATATTTTGGACTCACTTGAATGTGTCTTTCAGGTTTTTCTGCTGATTCAAAGTGAAAAGATCAAGAATGACTACGTGTACCTCAGCTGGCTGGCACGATGCTGTATGTATGGTGTGATCACAAAAATCTTCATGCAAGGCTAATTCATTCATGTAGCACAAGCTGCCTTCAGATGTGTAGCCTCAGGCTTGTGAAGAATTTAGGGTCACTCAACTTGTGTTACACTCAACAGTTCTAAGAAATGGATATCTCCATTAAAGGATTTTTCCTCTTTTCTTTGCTTAATCCACATCAATAAATCCTGCCCACAGGCGTTTAATATTTTCCATATCTTAATCTATGAAGGTTGCTGAAACAGCGTGAGAATGATGGATTATTCAACACTCTTCTTGTTCTTGTCAGACATAATGAACCAGAAGGGCCGCCTTGCCTGGGAGCTCTATCTGAGGATGGGAACTTCCTCTGATTCTTTCAGTCTTTTACAGCTCATCGCCAATGACTGCTACAAGGTGACATCTACCTCTGTTTTCTGCCTTGCATATCATTTGTTGTTTCCATAGGAATACATGCGTGCATTATACTAAAAGATTGATGAAAAATTATTAATGGATTAATGAATATTAAATAAGATTCATTTGCAATCCTAGTATGCATGTTTGTTTACCAATTTCTTCTGAAGTTAAGGCTGATAATTATTAAGTACACCATTGGTAAATCTTATGTTTTTAATTATTTATTATGTTGTAATTATATCAAACTAAGAAAAGTATACAAAAAAATGAATAGATGGCACATCATATTTGGGCTTTGTTTTGTTTTTTTGAGAAGTGATTCAAACAGTTAATTGATTGTCAAAACAGCTGCGGATTAGTTGTCTATCAGTCATCTAATTGGTTAGGTTCTAAATAAGAACCATCACATCATTGTATTAATTGAGCTGTTTCTTTGTTAAAATACTATAATTCATTGCTGAGGGCAGATCTCAAGTTGCTCATGAACTTAATAATGCCAAATGTATATATGTACGTTACAAGTTTGATTCCCAAGTGTCATCTTAAATGGAAAGAAATTGCAGATTAAATGTCTTGTCCTTGCTTGTTTTGGTGCCATTTTTCATAATCCAGTTGTGGCCATGTTGGGTTAGGATTATTGGGAAGTCCATACGTTGCTCATGATCACAACCTTTTTTTTTTTTTTGTCAGATGGGCCAGTTCTACTACGCAGCCAAAGCATTTGATGCACTGGAGAAACTGGATCCAGGCTCCAACTACTGGGAAGGCAAGAGAGGGGCATGTGTCGGTGTCTTTCAGCTCATACTGGCAAACAAGGAGTCCAAGTATGTTTGTCTTTATTCCTTTGTAATAATGTGTGTGTAGATTTTGTATGTCTATGTTTGTTTGTTTTTTTATGTTTGTTTTTTTTTAATTGAAAAAGATCTGGACTTGTTCCTAAAACTTTGTTATGTCTAATTAAGAGAAACATGACAGATGTTGCATTCTTGATCGAATCTCATTTCCTGTTTGTGTTCTAGGGAGACACTTAAAGAGGTGGTGCTCCTGCTGCAAAATTCAGGAAACCCCCAGGTTGAATACATCCTGCGCGCTCTGAGGAAGTGGGCAAAAGACAACAGAGTCCTCCTCTCGTGACAACGCTGAACCTCAACAGGTCTCAAATCAAGAGAAGCTACTTTATGCAAACATTAGCAATCATTCCACTTGACTGATATCTATGCTACATGAAGCAAAGAAATATTGAGCTATTATCTCTTTTCAACTATAGTGTGTAGTTTTGTATTAAAATGTGTAAGTTTTGAATTGCAATGTGTATGTACTTATATTTGTATTAAAATTGTGACTATGTATTTTTTAAATTACTTTCTTGTTGTCTATGATTCACTGGTATGACTTTCAGTGCGGTGACTAATGTCAAGGTATGAGCATATTCCTTAGAGGGAGGGAGAAAAAAATGCTCTAGAAAGATCTAAGGAAACAAACTAACAAAAAATAAAAACAAACAGAAATATTTATCTAGAAAAACATTTTGCTTTATGAAATGTATTTGGAAATTTCATGTCAAAGTTGAAATTTGTTTGACATACATTGGTTCATGAAATGTTCTACTTCCTGTGAGTAAAATAAGGCAAAAAGGTTTTCTCACTTGATTTATTATTGTATTTTCATGAAGTTGGGACCAGACCTAACTTGACAGAACTCCTCCAGACCCACAGAAGATATTGTGCAACTGTTTCCACAGGCTTGAAGTACATCCACATTAAGCAGGTTAAATTTGGCAACTCAGCAGGGATCTCTGTCTTGCTCAGAGAGGGCTAGGATGGGGGTCGATAGGGGCCCATTAGTAAGTTTTAACCCTGAGGCTTTCTAACAGGTTAATCCAGCCATGGTATCTACCACCAAAGTACTGAAAATACTTGTGTCAGTGTGAAACTAAAATGTATTCACAGGTTATTGTGATCAGGGGCATTTCCACCCTTAACAGTATATCAACAGGTGGTCTTTGTGCCAGTATCCAAGTCAGCTGTGTTGGGGTGGTTAACCAAGACAGCCAATCATCTGTCTTGTTTTCTTCCGTTTAGGATTTTATGTTTGTGAGCTCAGTGCCATTGTAGAGAAATGCACAATTCAGCATTTTCCCGAATAGACAGGAAGAAAGGCTTGAAATGAGAGCCTGTCTGTTCAATGCAGTGAGATGAAGCTGTTATCTATTATGTGGATACACACAACATGTGGTGCGTGTGTGTGCCACAGCCTGTCCTTCACTCAGACACTTTATAAAGGTCATTATAGTACTGATAGTGTTGTTATTATCGCCTGTTGTGACAGAGGCGGGTTTAGGATCGGGGCACGCGGTGATTGGACGTGATGACCCCCACTTTGTCACGGTGCTTCCGTTCCGTGCGTACGCGCATGCGCAGCGACCCCTCTCTTCTGATATTTTATTTACTCCCGAAACCCAAGATGGCTCCTGTGAATGTCTCGGTCCCATAGCAAATTGAGGATGCAAGTAGCTGCCGAAAAAACAACTTTTCCCCGACCGTCGCATCCCCTGGAGTTCAATTCGTATGGTGCGGAGGAGGCCCTGACATCCGTCTAGGCACCGCGCAGCCGTCGGAGCTCCGCGAAACCTTCTTCAACCCAGCAATTTGGAGTAGTTTCGCGAAGTAGCTCTTCTCCTCGCTGTCGCCGTCTGTCCGGAGCGAGGTTCAGACAGGCAGGCAGCTCATCCAAATGGCCGAACCGAGAAAAGTGCAATTTGTCACCCTCTCGGCCTTCGCAGCTGGAGCAGCCGCGGAGTCTAGGAAACGCCGGCTGGAGGATGAGGCCGACTTCAACTTCGGTGGAGCCGGGGAGGTCGAGGCAGCGACCGGGGCAGCGGGTGCTGCCAGCAGCGAGCGTCTCGACGAAACCGGCGACAGGGAAAAGGCTGGAGCCGAGAAGAGGGCGACGGTGCGGCTCAACCTGTCCCTCTCCGAGCCTGACGACCGCTCCTCGGTCGAGTTCAATTACGGCGAACTCGTCCAAAACCTCCAGGTAGGACCCCCCTCAGTTTAACTAACACCACCAGGCCGAGTGAGACTGGAGCTGGAGTTCATTTTATTGCTCTTGGAAGTGTTTGTGAGGACTTGTCTTTGCTGAGTAGATCGGGGCGGGGGGGTGAGTGCACCTTGTCCTTCCGTGGACTAGCGTGGTTGAAACTGACCATTAGTGCGACTCAACACAAAAGACAGCAGCGGTGTTTGTGTCCACGCAGCCTGCACGTCCACTCTGCGTGTTTTACAACTTCAGCCACGCTCTGTAACAAGATCGTAGCTTTTTTTTTCTTGCTTGCTTGCTTTTTTTTTCTTTTAACGAGGGACCTCGTCCTCCTGCACATGTCGACATGAGGCTTATCTTGGGCAGCTACCTGTGTCCTGTTCCCCCAGACTTGCCCAGCAACAGCCCAGTCACACAGCCATTACAGCACTTGGAAATGCCACATGCAGTTTGGCCCTCTGGCTGCGGGTGATAGAGAGATGAGGGAGCATTGCTGATGGAAGTACCAGGATGTAGCATGGGAGCGAGGCAAATGTCAGAGCTGAGAGATCACACACAGGCTCGCCTCATTTTCATTCAACACACTTTTTTTTCTCCTATTGTTAATTTACGTGAGTGGGGGAAAAAGTTTTCAAACCTCAAGATAATTAGATATTTCGTATTTGGATCTAAATGTGTTCATGGCAGCATCATGTTTTTGTTTATTTATTTATTTTTGGCATACTGTTTGTGTGTTGTTTTTTTTTTGTTTGTTTGTTTTTGCTGTCATTTTTGTAAAGTGTGCTGGCAAACTTTTGTGATATGTCAGTATTTAACTTATTTTGTTGTTTGTGTTAGTATAAGATAGGAGACTGAAGTAGACTTCATTCTTACATCTGATCGTCCCTGTTCATAATCCTTAATATCACATTTTTACCTTATTTGCTTCCAGTCAAAGAATAAACCTCCAAGTGTGACTCCAGCCCCAAATCCTGCTACCCCCTTCAACGATGAGGAGAGAGAGCGGCTTCAGGTCGAGGCTCTGGCAAAAAAGTTTGAAAATAAATATGTGAGTATTTATGTATGTATTTGTTTTTGTTTGTTTGTTGAATGTAAAAAATCTCTGCATTTGAAGTGCTCCTAGTCTGATCATGTTACAATTATAGCCTGACTGATGCTGGATTTTTGAGGGCAATACCAATATCGATGTTTTTGAGTCAGTAGAAAATAAACTGCTTATTGTTTTCTCTGTTTCTGAGAGATTTCAGATTTCTTGTCACATTTTGTCCTACAAATACAGGAATCTAAAATGAAATACAGGCTGGTGTGTTAATAAATATCAATACTGATAAAACTACTGTTTGTTTGAGTTAGTTAACTTGTTCAAGTCAAGATATTTTAATTGATTTAGTCTAAAGTCTCATATATGCCTGTAATACTTTTACATTTTGTAGAGCAGGTAACTCCCTCAAAGACGACTCCTAATCTTGGGAGAGGAAAAGAGGAAAAGCCTCAGGAGTAACTGAGGCGATTATACATGTAGTACAAGATATTTTGAGTGACTCAGTTGATATGGGATTTTTGAGGCTTATATTGTTGAATAAGAATTTTTTATTTTTGTTTGTCTTTTAAGGAAACATGAGTGGGACATTTTACATCTTAAGTGCTCTCTGGTGGACAAACTTTAATGGAGATAAATGTTTGTGTATCACCAAAAACCTTTCCATTGTACAGTTTCTTTCCACTTATCAGCCAGTAACAACACATCTGTGAGATGCCGATGTTGACTGATATATCTGCGCGGTCCATTTATCAGCCAGGCTTCAGTTGTCTAACAGCCACATGAAGAAAATGAGGACATTTTGTCAGTCCTCACTCTGAAAGGGGCCATTTTAGGATCACAAAAAATGTGAATCAAAACATAAACTGTTGTCTCACTCTCTCACTTTTTTTTTCTTTCTCAGGGTAACACTGGGAAGAAGAAGAGGAAGGACCGAATGCAAGATTTGATCGATATAGGTTTTGGCTACGATGAGACGGACCCCTTTATTGACAACTCAGAAGCTGTGAGTACCCCTCGCTTTATTAATGAGGACGTGATTTTTCACGGATGTGTCTGTTTTCCAGGATGTCACTTCCATTTGGTCAGATGTCTCTTCAGTCTATAGAATAATGTTGCACAGTGGTCTCTTTTCCTCTTAAGTATTCTTGTGATTAATTTGCCCTCCTTGACACATTCCTGAACCACTGCTCTCTTGTCGTGTTGAGGTAGACGCTATTCCCCTGTGGTTAAATATTTATTTCCCGGCTCGATGTTTCAATACAGTACATTCAGTGGTGGTTCTAAAGATAGATGCTTGTCCCTTCTACTACGCTGTAAAATCATCCTCATGACTCATGAATATGTATGTGCTCCTTGTGTCCACACAGGGATGTGTCATTGTTTTTGTTTGACAGTGTTTGTTGCTCAGAGCGTCTCACTCTGTCTGACTATAACAGCTGATAATTATTATTAATTGTTGTGTTGTTTTGATAGCTGTCCTAGCTGCACTCACACATTTGCAATGTCTCTTTGACCCCTTCCTTTCTGTTTTGAAATGCTCTGAGATGGAAAAATGTTTCATCTGAGGCCTGGAGGTGGAGGGACTGTGATAGTTTTTAGTGATTTATTTATTTTGGCGCACAGCAAGTCATCCATTTTCACTGACTGACTGAAGAGCACCGACTTCTTTTGGAAATGTTACCAAAAAAAACATTTTAAGTCACTCAATATGTTTGGACATCCACTTTTGTTATGTAAGAGGATTTATTGTTTTTTGAAACTCCTATGATCTTACAAAACAAAATGTCTTCTGTTGTTGTTTTTCTCAGTATGATGAGCTGGTGCCTGCGTCTCTGACCACAAAGCTGGGGGGATTTTACATCAACACAGGCACGCTGCAGTTCAGAGCAGCCTCTGACTCGGAGGGGGAGGGAGACAAGGTAAGGCTACCTCAATATATATGTAACTGAACTTAAATAATTTTGTTTATTAATAATATAATGAGATGATTATTTAATAATGACAATTATAATGTTTTTTCTTTCTTTTCTAAACTAATATTATCAACATTGGGAAATTCATGTTTTGTTATTCAAATTTGGATATCTGACATTTAGAAAAAGTCCATGAAATTACGTACAAGTCTGATGACTTACTGTAATTGTTATTCTTGGTGTAAAACTTGACAACATCCTACCATTAACAAACCCTTTTATGTTTAGAAATGCCATTACCATCACATCAGGTCAAACATTTGTGGTTTACCAAACACTCAGGAGTTATAAGCCTGTAATTTTCATTGTCTACGTGTGACTTGTTCCAATTATTTGAAGCACGTTACCTAAATGATCAAGTGTTCTTGTGAAATATGTTAAGAGATACACTGTCAGCCAAACTAGTTGTTCTGTGACAGTGTCTGTCGTTGGGTCCACCACTGTGGTCAACAACTTATGGACAGATTGGCACAATTTTGAACATATCCACTAGTTTCCTAGAGAAGTAATTGGGGAAACTATGGAGATTAATTTTCGATACTCATTGCAGCTAACATAAATAAATAATAATAATAATAATAATAATAATAATAATAATAATAATAATAATAATAATAATAATTATTATTATTATTATTATTATTATTATTATTATTATTATTATTATTATTATTATTATTATTGACACCGGCAGCAATTTAAAGGCTGTAGAAGTGTTAGCTACGTGGGCTAAGCAATAAAAACTGTTGTTTGCAGTTTTCACACAATAAAGTAACTAACCTGGATCTTCATGAATGAATGATGTGCCTCACCAACCAATGGAATATGCCGGCTTTGATTCAGTGACTGAACACGCCAAAGTAGCGCCCATAATTCATGCATTCATGCAAGTGTGATGCTGATAAGGAAGAAAGTGGATATTCATGTTCCCCTGAGGATAAATCCCAATAACTTTGGGTAATCCCCTGACCTCTCCTCCCTAACATGCCAAACTAAAATGTCATTATGGTAAACATTATACCCATTAATCTTCAGCTTTTTAGCATCTAGCAGGTGTCTCATAGGGCCCCTCACATATCTGATGGTACATCCGTCTTATTTTAGAATGCGCTACCCAAATTAAAATAAAAAAAATATATTATTCTTCCCTGTGCCAAATTTCAATACAAAACCCTTGACTCTGTGGACAAATGGTGATCCACTGCCAAACCGTGGTTTATTCCACAGTAAATAAGGCATTGTTTACTGGAGAGGAGTTGTGTGACGCATTCTCATTTAGATAATGTGGTGTGCCACATGGTTATTGCACCATGTGACACAGCAGGATGTCAACAGTCCCGACAAGGAGTATGAATGTCCTCCCAACAGGAGCTTGATTTTCACTGGTTTCACTGAGACGTGATGTAGCCGTTATCATTCAGCACATCAGGAGAAATCTCTGAAGGACACACACACACACACACACACACACTGTGTGTGTTCCTCAGGCAGAATTGATCGTTTGCCACTGTGCACTGTCGTCATCTGCTCATTTGAGTTAAGGAGTGTATGTGCTCTTGTTTCAGAAGCAGAATGACAACAAGGAGCAGGTGATTAAGAAGAGGAAAAAGAAGGACGTGAACAATCTGGAGGAGAAGAACCCAAAAAAGAACAGAATACCGAAACAAGGGTGAGAATTGCTGAAGTGTAATATAATGTCCTTGTTTATTTCCTTCCAAAAACTAAGTTTAAAAAAAAAAAAAAATCACTTTATCGAAAGAATCATTACTGTTAAGAAGTCAAAAAAATGTCAGTATAAAATGTTTAAAACACACAGACAGTCACCGTTATGTAAATGGATGTGTTCTCCTCCTGTGTGTGTGAAAAGTTGACCTTTTGGACACCCATGGATCTGTTGTCCTCTATGAATATGTGATGACGCATTTGTCCACTCCTGACCGCGCTAATAATCCCCCACCACCCTGCGTGTGACATTATATACTCCTGTGCTTTTGTGCGGATCCTCTCATACATCTATCATGAGGCACGGATGCTGACTGTGACTTGCTCTTAGCTGCTATGACAAGCCAGCCACCTTCCAGAAAACGCTCCATTATCTACGCTCAGATTGGCCCAATACTCATGCTGCTATTCGGAAGGCAACTTCCAAAAATAGCAGCAGCTATTGCCATTGTGCCATTATGAAACAGATGATGTTATACATGGGCATGTGTGTGTCAGATCCTTCAGAGCAGACTGCAGGTTAATGCCTCAGAATCCCTGCAGTTCCTCACTCATCCCACGTTTCAGAGTTGTCTTTGTCAGCCTGTGTCGATGTCTCAGTTTTCTGTGAAAAGATCTCTTACTTGTTTCATGGGTCTCATTTAGTTTTCATGTCACACTTTTTACCTCCACCTACTCACTTTTCTGTTCTTCTTAAATGTAACTGAAATGGTCTTTGTTTATTTTGATGCTTGTTTTTGGTCATTTTTGCCAGTAGAAGAAACAGTCGATTTTTTTCAACCGCAGAGAGTTACCCACTTCTGATGGGTGGTATCAATAAGACAGTTGGTAGTTTAAATATATTGTCAGCATTTTGCTACAAACAAGTCTTGTTGTGTTTCCCTCCAACAGAGTGACAGCTCTCAACCTCCACCGGCCAGAGAAGAAGAAAAGGAAGAAGCTGATGAAGGACTCGCTGTACCTAGCAGCTATGCTCCGCCGCTTCACCCGGGAGAAGGAGGAGATGAAGAAGCGGACTCCGAATATGGCTCACCCCAGCCTGGCAGGAGCTGTGACGAACAAGCCCCACTCCACCAACTCAACAAACCACCTGTTAGCCTCCAACTCCACCCACCCGCAGGGAAACACGGCCAGCAACGACCTCTCGCTGGCTGACCTCACCTCGGACCCTGCCGTGATGTCACTGCTGGGCTCGGCCAATGAGAAGGAGCTGCAGGATCTCCTAGGCGACCTGGATTTCAGCCTGTTGGACACTGACCAGCAGCACGCCATGGCGGCGGCCAGGGAGAATGGCATCCTGGGAGTCGGTGTTCCGGCTCATAAAGCAGCAGCAGCAGCCGCCACAACAGCAGGAGGAGGTGGTGGTGGTGGCCAGGGGCGAGGTCTAGGGTCTTCCAGCGGACTGTTTTCTCCGCCCCCGTTGCCTGATGGACTGCCTGCTCCTCTTATCAAACGCATCGAGGACCTGCGGGCGGTGAGTCAGCTGTCGCCAGTCTGTGGGTGGATGCAATTACCTGCGAAGCCTCTCTACTGAAGTTAAACACAAATGCCAATCGGCTCAGGAAGTGGCAGGAAGTGTTTGTTGTTTTTGTTTAGTGCAACAACAGTAGTCTCTTCTAAAGGATTGGAGAAACACGGCTCTAGGCTGAACCCTGAGGGGGCTTTAAGTAACTAAAACAGCAGGGTTGGCGTCACTGTTGCTCTTGTATCTTGGAGCCACAGAGTCAATTTGAAGCAAAGGAATGTTTTTGTAGATGTGGGTAAAACTGTAAAGCAAGGCAGAGAGAGGGATGATGCAAGTGATGGATATAAAGGTGAAGAAGAGACAAGTGAGGAGAAGGGAGGCAGAGAAATAGATAATAGGATTGTTTGTGGTTCTTCTAAGGATAACTTATTATATAAGTAATATAAATATTTTCTTGAATTCATTAAACAAAGTGTCACTTCAGTCTCTTGACCTTTTTAGTTTGGTTCATTTGTTCTGAGCCAAGGGCAGAACTGCACGTTATTTTAGTTCTGGTTAATTTAATGTTCAGAGTGACAGTGTACTAAAAAAGTCATACCGAGCAACAGTTGATCGTATTATTACATCATCCAGCATTATAAGGGAAATCAAATTAAAATAACAGACAGCAGCACCTCTCGTGTCTCTTCTGTGTTAATTTTTTACCAACTGCTGGTCTCACAAGCTCCCAACTAAATTGTTAGTTATGAACACTATTAGTTGAGACTGTAGCTGGACCTTGTATTTCATAAAAGATGATGGACAGGCTGTAAAAGTTGCATTTTGTATCATAAGATCACAGGAGTTTTGGTTCGAGGGCTGTTGGTCGGACAAAAGAAAAAAATTTAAGATAAGGCTTTGGGTTCTGGGAAGTTGCGAGAGTGACTTTGTAGACTTAAGAATCAATCGATAAACTGTAAAACCAATCGGAAAATTGGTCAGTATTATGTTAGTTCACTGCTGCCCTAGATCACTTGCTGATCCACATGTGTTGTCATTATGGTCAAAGCGTGATGTTGCATAAACATGCCGCTATAGAGAATAGGAGATCCTTAACAGTGTTATATTACAGTTAAAATAACAGTAGTTTTGACAGTAGTAAATTTTGAATTTTTTATTTTGAATTCATGCTAAAATCACATATCTACAGTTGCAAAAACCTTTGTTTAAACACCAACAACAAATTCCAACACAGCCCACCTGGAACACCTGGTTATTTAGTGTGCGCCGGAGTTGGTTAAATTTAGACTCAGGTGAAGGTTACTCCATGAGAAGTAAGGAACTGTGTTCCTCAGAGGTTCAGCATCACAGATATATGTATATGTATTTGTACTGTATGGAGCTGGTATGCTGACTCAACCTTTTCTCCCACAGGCCTCGCGGCAGTTTGATCAAGAAGGCAGAAAGAAATTTTTCACCCTTGACATGAATAACATTCTCCTGGAGTGAGTAGGACAGCTTTTAAATCACCGTCAGCCACATCCCAGCTCGCTCTCCTCCTCCTCTGCTCTCTTTCAGTCCTTCTCACTCATTTTCAGCAGATTTCCCTCGATACCTCCGCTGCTGTCTTCAAGTGTTTTCTTCTCTCTCTGTCTCTCATTGTCTGTGTTAATTAAATGCTTCTCATTTCCACACTTGAACTTTATCTTCCCCCACTCCTCTTATTCTGTGTAGCTACCCTTTATTCTTCCCCATCTATTACTTCAATCTCCCATCTCTCTTCTATCCTGCCATCTTTTTCTCCCTTTCTACTTCCACCTCCATACCTCTCCCTACCCTTTTGTTGTCTGATCTCTTTGTGCTTCTCACACTTTTTCTTCCTCCTCTCAGTATCGAACTGCAGGTCCAGGAGCAGCCTCCTGAGGTGCGTTCAGAAATCTACTCGCACATGGAGGCATTTGTGCCGTGCAACAAAGAAGCCCTCCTCAAACGCTTGAAAAAGCTCAGTCTCAACATCCAGGTGAGTGAGGCTTATCTGTGGAGATAATGTTATATCCATCTAGAATCTGATTTGAACACATCGGTCCCACTGTGGCTTTTTTGGACCTTATGGTCATTACAAGCCAGATTCAGAAATGATTTTCTGTGAAATATGTTTCTCATTGACTGTCTGAAATTGCAATCACAACAATGACTGAACCTCAGGGTGGTTTGGCATGCTTCAGTTAACTAGATTGTATCAAGTGCGTCACAGCAACTACGCAGGTGAAAGTGTTTATAGCTGCTATTGTACAGAGACAGGGGTGAGACGAGATAATTGTGCAATGGGGGATAACGGGCAGTGTCTCACAGACGTCATTGCTTGACTTGAAAACAATGTGAAATAAGCCAGATTTAAATGCAGCTTTGAAACAGATTTATGTATTAGACAACTGTCGAGACAAACTCTAAGTTAGCTTCTTAGATCAAATTTGCCATGAACAGAATATGCGTTTTTCCCAACAGAACTAAGACTACAGAGTTTGCTCTATGAAACATGAAATAACTTTGAGTTGCTAATAGGTCTGTACTAGTTATATTTTAGGAAATTTCACTTTCTTTTTTTTCTACTACTTCTACATCCTGTTTATTGCGTCATGACAGTCCCTTGTGGCTTCTTTGCTCTCGTGCACTCGTGCTCCTCTTTGATACCCAAATACAGTAAAAACCACTGAAAGTGATCATAGCTACAGCTTCGATGAAAAAACTTTGGGACAGGATCCCAGAGAGTGTAAGTCAGGCCCCTTGCAGTGGACCACCAGGGGACCTTGTATCAGATAAATAAGTATAATAGCGAACGGCCGGAGGCAAATACCATTTTGATCTGTATTGAATTGTGCTTTGAATTACACATACAAGGTTTTAAAGATCATTTTTTCAAATTGAGAAACTTGTAACAAATTAAGTTTCAGATCTTAAAAAATGCATAATAATAAAGACTACACATCCAACAGTCGCATAAGTGAAGCAGTCTTGTTTAACCGTCACTAAAACCCGTAACTGAACCACTGTAGAGTTGGCCCTGTATATTAGCTGCTCACAGAACTGATAAAACTCCTTTCACTCAACTATAGATTTGTTGTGATTTTCACAATTTAATGGCCTTATTAATGTTGGTGACATACATGAGATGATCTAGTTCACTGAGCATGTTTTGTTGTGTTGCAAACGTTATTTCAAACTGCTCTCTTTTAAATTGACTAACATCATGTGTGTTACTCATGGCACAGTTCAATTAGCCATTAGCTACTGTACAGTTTTTTTTCCAATATAAAGTCTAATGGGAGACACCAGAATGGGTGGGTATTCACTTCCCCATCCCTACACACATTCTTTATATTATTTGCTTAAAGTTATCAAAAAGTCTGCTCAAAACATAAAAATTTGGTCGTTTTATATATGATAACATAATTTTTCCTTGTGGTCACCTGAGGGAAGGTGCGTGCACATTGAAATCAAGACAGGAAAAGAGTTTTTTCTCAGTGAAAAATGTTTCTCCTTGGAAGCTTATGACAAACTGCCAAAATGAGGCAGCAAGATGAAGCAGTGAAACCTGTTGTTCCTCAGGCTGCTACAGAAAAGAAAAGCCCCCCTCGTCAAGTGGATTGATAATGTTGGCTGCTTAATGCCCTCTTGAGCAAGGGTATGGTGAGTTGTACTGTATTTTGAACAGTCAGTACAATTCAGTAAAATTACTTTATATTAATGAAATATACAGATTTCAATGAGATGGTAATCTGCAGGAGAAATGAAGTAACGATACTTGATTGATACAAACATCAGCTTGTAGTGATCCATTTGATCATGATGTGTGATCACCGTTTAGAATTATCTAATGTACCATCAAGTTTTTCGCAACAAATGATTCACAACAAAATATCATCCAAATGTTTTCTTTATACTCTGTTTTCTGATTTGCATAATTCTGAGCACTTGAGCTACCTCGTTCAGCCTCTGTTGTCTAACCCCGAAACTGATCCTCTTGTTCCTCCACATTATTTGTGCCTTCTCACACAGCTTTTAATCCGCAGCCATCTTCACTGCCTCAGTTGTTAATGTGGAGGCTGAATAGTGTGGCGAGGACTGCCACAGAGAATGGGCTTCCAAATGTCATTTGTCATGGACCATTAAAGTGGCAGTGTTGACAAAATACATCAACATTGTCCTCCACTTGCTACTTTTGGAGACTAGCTGCTTTTTCTCTTTTTTTCCTCTCTCCTTTCTAACTTTTCTTTGTCCATTTCTTCCTTCCTGTCTTTTTCTTCTCTGTCACTGTTTCTATGCTTCTGTTGTTTTCCACTCTCCACATTCTGATTGCAATTTCTTCCCTCACAACAACTCTACTCTACCTTTCATTATTGTTCTCCCTACGTCTGTCTTCTTCTGTCCTTAATACACCCACCTCTGTGTTCTCTCTCAGGACGATCGACTAAGGACGCCACTTTTGAAGCTGAAGCTTGCAGTGTGTAGTGTGATGCCAGAGCAGATAGCCAGATACAACATGGACTGCATGGCAAAGGTTGCAAAGTAAGTAAATCCTTATTTTGTGTGCCAGGAGCTGATGAACTTAAACTTTTCCCCATTTCCAGATCTGACTTTTATAGTTTGATGTATGTGAATGTGTGTGTGTCTGTGTGTGTGTCTGTGTCCTGCAGGCAGCAGTCAGAAGAGGGTGACAGGAATGGCTCAGAGGAAGAAGATGAAGAAAAGCCTGGAAAGAGGGTGATGGGCCCACGGAAGAAGTTTGTCTGGGATGACAAACTCAGGTAACAGCTGGCTGAATGACACATTGTGTTTGTGATGCTACAGGTTTGACTTTGCATCCCGACTTTTCTTTTTCTCATGTCCTGTCATCTTTTATTTTTATCTTATCTGCTGATGTCTGATCTGGTAAACAGAGCTTATACGTGCTTTAAAGATTGATTAGAGTTGCTGTGATTGAAAAAAAAAAAGAGGCGATCAAGTCAAATATTTTGATTTCTGGCTAAAACATTTGCAATGTAGTCCTTTTAAATGTCAACAAACAGGACTTTTTTAAAAAGAGGACTCCATTGATTTAACACTCACGATGGACCTTTTAAAAAAGGTGTTACAAATAAATACAGCAGAGCCAGAAACATCCTCTTTTTAAATCCCTTTAAATGCAGCTCAACTACCTAAAAGTTTGGATGTGCTACTGTGAATTAATCTGATTAAGGTATATCAGATAATTTGGAAAATTCATGTTGCAGTGGGAAGAACAGCTTGTAAAGTTGGAGAAAATGATGGTACCTGAGGTGATGTCATATGACGCTGAATTATGGCTCAGGAAAGTAAACATTAGGTCGACTTTTATCACCTCATTTATTGCATATCTATTTTTGGCTGGTATGTGATCTGTAATATGGGATTAAGTGATCAAATGCAAAACCAATCCTTTTTGGATTATTTTGAGCATAGAGAGAGAAACAGAGAACTTTACACCTACAAGAATTTGGAAACCCCAAGTAAAGAATTAGTTCCCCAATGAAATGAGAAAAACCTTGTGACTGACACACAGCTTCTTTTCAGTCATCATTTATTCTCCTAACAGCTTCCAGAACTTTATTTTCCACAGTCATTATTACCTCTGAATCGCTGAAGAATCAGTCTCCTCAGTCATTATGTGCTCAATACCTGCAGCTGAATTTAGATTTTAATATTGGATGATTTGTCCTGAGTTTGATATTTGTGTTTGGGCAGGAACCTGCTATGCAGCCTCGTGCGAGTGAAGCTGAGCTGCTACGAGATGGAGAACCAGTGCTCTCTGTCTGTGGAGGACTACCTCAAGGCCTTCTTAGAGAACGAGGTCAAACCACTATGGCCCAAGGGCTGGATGCAGGCCAGGTCTGTGTGTGTGTGTGTGTGTGTGTGTGTGTCTTTGTGTTTGTGCTCTTGTGCTTATGTAGCCTTGTATAACAGCCCTTTAACAAATTCCCTCATGGTGATGACACGATTACTGAAAATTCTCCAGGGTGAGAACAATTGAGTTGACCTTAAAACTGGAATTGGGTTAGAAACAATAAAGGTGTGTGTTACAAGTCTTGTCAGGCTGGTTCTAACTGAACAATCTTTGCCTCTATGACATCACTATCATGATGACTGTTACCTGTGGTGACTTAAAGAAATTACTTGAGAAATAAAACCAGACAGTAATTTGCCTGGCCGTTCTTGTCCTCTGTCATTAACACTTTGTTTCCTCCGCTCAGGATTTTGTTGAAGGAGAGTATTTCTGTTCACGGTCACCTCACTGGAAACCTGTAAGTATTTACCTCATGTCATGTTTCCACAGTAACTACACATGGAATCATTGGAGACTGGGCTTTGAATGTAAAATGTAATTAGAAAAGGCTGACTGTTTGTTGGATTGTTTCCATACAGCGTTAAGAGGAGAATGGTGCCTGGGCCCAAGGCCAAAGCCAAGGTAAGGACAACTCGGATCTTTTATAGTAACTAAAAATATCCAGCTGATTCTCATTTCCTTGGTTTTACAGTACAGTTGAAAGTGTTAACGTTTAACATGGAGATGTTAAAAGTAAAATAAGAGCCTGGTTCTCTCTGCCTCTGAGAGTGTACTGTTGTCTCAGGTTGCTGATGTTGACTATGTGTCCTCTGTTTCTTAGGAGGGTCTTTGGATCCACAAACCACCTCTCACTATGACCTCCACCCCTTCTCTGCCCTCCTCAACTTCCGTTCTGACCTCCAACCGCCTGCCCATCTCCTCCTCACCCTCGGAGCCCATCTGTCTGTCAGACTCTCTGGACGAGGATCTGACTGCTCCCTCTCTGGACTCCATCTCCCATGCTCTGGCCCTCCTCAGCAATGCATCCAAGGGCCTGGGCCCCTCAGACAGCCCCTTGTCGCCTCCTCCCCTGCAAATGCCCACCTCCTCTCCTCCCCCAGTCGCCCCTCACTACCCCTCAGCCTCTCAGCTATCTGCCTCAGTCGCATCCACAACGCAGCAACATTCCCTGTCAAAGGTGGAGACAGCTGGGAACTTGACGTTGACAACGCTACCAACCTCCTCTCCTACCTCCTCTTCTTCGTCTCTCAGTGTCGCCGCCATGGCTCGAGTGCAGGCGGCAGGCCTGTCGCTGGCCTCCAGGACTCCAAATGGTCCCTACAGCTCAGTCAAAGGATCCGGCACCATGGGACAAACCCAGACTCAGAGACTTGTTACAATGGCATCACCCAATCACAGGCCAAGCTCTGTGATTGGCGCGAGCAGCAAGATGCATCCTCACCCCTCTCCTTCGCCTCCAAAGCTGCGGCCTCCTCCCACGGCTTCCCCTCTGCTGCCCCCCCATCAGAAGGGCTTTGTTAGTCCGGCGGGGTTGCTGGGAACTCTGGGAGCTCCTCAAGGACTGGGTAAGAGCAGTGCCAAAGTCAGCGGAAATGACAACACAGTGAGCAGCAGCGCCCCACCTTCTTCCTCTCCCTCCTCACAGTCCCGTTCCAACTCCACTACCCACTCTGTCCTGCAGTCTTTCTGCCCTCCTTCCCCGGCATCCTCCTCGCCGTCCCCAACCTCCCATACCTCACACTCCTCTCAAGGTAAAACACACACACACCACCACCACCAGCCCAACTTCATCACACCCATGCAGGCCACCCTCACAAAGTCCTCCCACAGCAGCAACTCCTCCCCTATCATCAAACTCACTCCTCGTCCTCCAGCACCCACCCCACCCCCCTCCTCTTCCCCTTCCCCATCATCCTCGCCCTCCCATCCGCTCTCCCATCAGATGACCCCCAGCCAGCAGCACCAGTACTCCCCCAAAACCCCCAAAACTTTCCGACCCCCCTTCAGCATGGCGGGCGGCGGGCAGGTGAAGCAGACACAGGCTGGCGGGCAGGTAAAGCAGATGCAGGCCGGCGGGCAGGTGAAGCAGACACAGGGCGGCGGGCAGTTGAAGCAGACGCAGGGCGGCGGGCAGGTGAAGCAGACGCAGGGCGGCGGGCAGGTGAAGCAGACGCAGGGCGGCGGGCAGGTGAAGCAAATGCAGGGTGGCGGGCAGCTGAAGCAGACGCAGGGCGGCTGCGGCTTTGTAGGAAGCCCGAAAACTCAGTCCATCATGAGCAACAGTAGCATAATCAACAACTCCACCAACAATAAAGGGGTTGTATCAGCTGTCAGTCACCCAGACAAGACTCCGTCGTCTTCAGCACCTTCTGTCTCAGCCAATCACGGGCAGCGGCAGAGGGTTGTGGGCGGGGCTAACCAGAGCTTAAAGGCAGGAAATGGTTGGTTGCCTTCAGGAACTCTGGCCACGTCGACCACAACATCACACCTCTCACAGGTCAGTGTCTGGGAAACAAGAACAGCATTTTTAACATGGAGCTACGACAATGGAGTCACAGTTTTGAGTACATTTTTTGTTTTCAATCTTTCTTCAGGTATCAACAGCAGGCACTTCCCTCCTGGGCAGCCCCTCCACTTTGCCTCTGGGCTTTGGCATGTTGGGAGGCCTGGTGCCCGTCTCGCTGCCCTTCCAGTTCCCCCCGTTGCTCAATTTCAGCCCTCCCGGAGCCCCAGGGGCTGCTGGCATGGGCTCAGCCCCCAGCTCCAACTCAGGATACCCTCTAGCACAGAGCGACCTAATGGGTGAGTGGGCACACAACCAAAGATAAAATAATTCAGGGGGAACGATTTGTGATCAACCCTTTTACATAACATATACAGGAACATTAAGGGACAGGAAACAGAATTGTTTTTCAACTGTAGCAACTGTAGCCCGCAGGTTAACTATGCTGTAACCCAGCAGGTCCGTACAGAAGCCCTAAAGGGACATGCAGTTTCAATTCAATTGCAACATCTGTCAGATTCACAAGATATGACAAGATTAACAAAAACACAGATTCTTAAATAACCCAACACCAATTTGATCAATATGGTCATGATTTTGTAAAATTAATACAAATAGAGACATTTTGTACAAATTAACACTTCAAAATCATTTGAATGAGAAGCCAATTAACTTCTAGAATAGAGTGTACTGTATATAAAACAGTGATCGGCTGGAACCGTGAACACATTCATAGTCCTTGTTTTGATGTCTGTGTTTGTGCGCTGATCTTGAAGTCTACCAGCAGAACCTCCATTGTGTCTGCTGTGCTCCACATTTCTCGTCGTGATCCTCTCATCCTATGTTTAATTTTTAGTTTTTATGATGCACCGTCTCCCTCCTTTGTCCTCTCCATCTTTTGTGAAGATCTCTGTCATCTCAATCTTTTGTACTCGTGTGCCTCGCTGCCACTTCACTTTGATCCTGTCCTCTCTTTTGTTACTGGTCGCCCATTTTAACATGGCTCCCCCTCATCTAACTCTGCAACATTTTCCATATAACCCTTTTTTTTTGTTGTTGCTCATCTTGCCTCCATCTCTCCTCAGATCTGTATAAGAGTCTCCAGTCAGGGTCGCAGGCCGCCCTACCTCCTCACTTGCAGCTTGCTTTCTCAGGTAATCTGCTCCCTCTCTCTCTCGTCTGTCTGTGTCAAATCGACCTGTCGTCCTCTGCTCAGCTGCAGTGTTATTTGCTCGCTCTCTCTGCTTGCTTCAGTATATTTGCTGTTCAGCAGGCCTCTGGTTTGACCTCTGTAGTTGTAGCACAAAAGACACATGAGTTAAAGCTACCAAAGATGTTTTTACAGTAGTTTGCAGGATAGACAAACACATAGGTGAGGATTCACTTGTGCAGATGTTTCTTTGATATGAGAGCAGCAGTGTAATTAGCACATGAAACTGCAGTGTGTGATCTGACTGCGTTATGAAAAACATTTGACAGCTGATATCTTGGGGAAATTATTTATTGCTGTGAACTCACGGCATAGCATCACCTGTAGTATTCATGGCACTCAGGTCAATGAACCATCTGAACATCGAAACCAAGAGAGACTAACACAGCTCACGTTTTACAGTGTTTCCAGTGTGAAACTGTGAAACTTCTGCAGCCTGTTGCACCAGTGATGAATATGATTAAGACAATTTGTTTATATCTAAATATTTTAATCTTCTGTTTATATAAAAAGGCCAAAATTACATCTCAAACTTGTGACCAAGAAAATATCAACTCTTACAGCTGCTCTAGAAAATAATGGCTTCATTGACCCCCAGACAGGTCAGCTTCAGTTTGCTGGCAGGTCACTGACTTCATGTTTCTGCTGTCAGTTTTGCAGCTTTAGTTCTTTTGTTTTATGCAGCAGGTTATTTAATCATATGAAACATTTTTTGACATACTAAGTGCCTTTCAACTAAAGCAGCCGGTGTAGCTTGGAATTTGGAACTGGCACAGTCTGACAAATACGGGTGTATTTATTTTAATTTCTGGGCCTGTAGCAATACTTTAGAATTAAAAATGTATTGGCCAATATATTTCTAAAATAAACGCATTAATTAAACAAGCTTATTTAATGCCTTTTAATTTGGTTACTAATGTATTTATATATTAGGAAGCTTTTCATTGACACTGGACACGTTCAGATGTTAGATAATTGACAGACATCTTTACCTCATGAAGAGTGAATAGTTGCAAAAGGCTGATGGATGTCTGACAGTTGTTAAAAATGTCTCTTCTTCTCTCCACTCAGACGTGAACCAAAGCCAAGGTGGAGACATGAAGAGGAAATCACACTGACCAATAACAGTGAGGTGATGTCACAGCCTCCTGGACACATACACCAATAGGAATCATCACTTTGATTGACTGACAGAGTGATGTGGTATGAGGGGGCGGGGCTACACTGCCTCTTTTAAAATAAAAATAAAAAAAACGGACCTAAAGGAGAATCAGTTCAATCCTCGCTACAAGTGGCAATGATGAATTAATTTAACTGTATTTTCTAATGAACCGGGTATGAGAGCAAGACGGAGTGAATGATGAGAATACTTTTTTTGTTCTGCTTCTTTTTATTTTTGTCAACATGTTTACATATGACCGACCTTGATCACTGTGGAATGCGTGTGAGCGAGGTGGTGGTACAGATGAGAGTAGTGGTACGCTACGTAATATAATTTGTATTTAAGCTCATGTGGAATAACAGGACTCTTGTTTCTTGCAGTACAAAAAGGAAGAAAAAAAAACAAAAAAAGACTTGAGTAATGAATTTTTATTTTTCTGTCTTTTGTCTCAGATGTGGGAATCGTTGTCTGTAGGAATTTTATTGTTGGTCACCTCTGCTCCCACAAATGACTGTTAAGTAGTAGCTTAAATTAATATTGATAAATTATTTGTAATTTACACAGGGACAAAAACACATTATGAAGTGTGTGTGCATGAAAGAGAGAGCGAGAGAGAGAGAGAGCGCGGTGAGGTTGATTTGAATGTGTGTATGTACATAAAAGAAACACAATATACTGTTAATTTCCAGATTCTTCTGTATGAATGGATAAGGATGTGGATTCCCTTTTCACAATAATGAGCGAGTGTAAGATTGATGCCCCTCTCTTGCTCAGTGTGTTCTTGGTGCTGTTTAATCACACTGGACCTTTCTCTGGAAAAAAGACTTGAATTGAAAAAGTTTCGGACTCCTCTTCAGGAGAGAGGAGCCGCCTGTGAGAGAGGGGAGAAACGTCAAGATTGTAGCCTACTTGAATTGTGTTTTTTTGTTGTTGTTTTTTCTTTTTTTTAAATTTGTGAGTTAAGATTTGATTTACTTTATCTGCTTATTGACTCAAACCAACTTAATATAACACAACGCCTTAGTTTATATTGAAAAAGTATGAAAAAGATCTATGCAGGACTGTAAAACGCTCAATGCAAAAGTGCAAGTCGTCGCTTGGCTTTCAACCTCTACTCAACTTGTCAGTACATTTCTGGAGTTGTGAATGTTTGTAGATGTTATTCTGTCACATGAGACTCTTTTCCTTCTGGCGTGTGTTCAGACAGAACGCAAAGTGAATTTTAGAAGTCAATGAAGTTGATGGAAAGACAATTGGATGCAAATTTGCACAAGGGTTGGTGCAAGATGATGTCAGTTTTAACAGAGCCCATAACACAAATACAGTCAATTTAACCAATTTAATAAGACTTGACACTATTGGAACTGCTGTAATGAATTGCTTTTAATACTTAATAGGCCATTTTTAGCCACTAAATTCCCCTCAAGGTCAAATTTTATGAATTTACAAACTGAAAAAAAAAAAAAAAAACAGGTGTGAACAAGTTCCATAATTTCTGAGATTAAAAAAAAACAAACAAAAAAACCCTTCCTACTGGATGTTAAGAGCTCGCTCCAGTACAATTGGATGGCAGGCTAACCCTCTATGAATGATGCTTATCAGAATAACGGCCTTTTTAAATTTGCATTCTGCTGACATTACCTGAATGCAGCATCCAGAGTCACGTTTACAGACTCTCAGACATGTGACTGTTGCATCACCCAAGTTCACCAAAGTAAAACTCAACCAGAAGAGAAGATGTCAATGTGCTCCAGCCTTCTGTTACTCCTTGCATGTGTGACCAAACCCTGAGACAAAAAGGAAAGTGACTTGTAGAAAGAGATGAAAAGGAATTGTGTCAAAGAAGCTGTGTTTGTGGTGAGTTCAGAGGCTGAGCACAAACACAGCTGTAAACTAGCTAGTCACCAACATGATGACTGTTCCTAATGTCTGTAGAGACAACAAATTGGCTGTTGGTGGCAAATACACACAAAACGGTCATAATGACAAGGCTGTAGTTCGCCTGGCCATCTGTCTGAACACACCTGTAGAGATACCTTCCCTCTGCTGAATACCTCCGTTAACAATACCGTTCTTCCTGAGTCTCTGGCTTTCGTCCCCTGAACAGTTCCCAGTCCTCCTCCATGTGTCTGACTGACTGACCGGCGGCACCGAGAACAGCGCCAAAGATTGATCTGTAGCTCCATGTTGTAGAAGGGGTGCTGCTGGTCACTGTGTGTGTGTGTGTGTGTGTGTGTGTGTGTGTGTGTGTGTGAGTGTGAGAGAGAGAGAGAGTGTGTGATTATTCAACATTTTCCCCCCAAAATGTAAACCCAAGAGTGTAAATGTGTGGTTGTTCAGGATGTCATTGTGAAGTCATGTGACTGGAGCAGTGGGTGACATCTTCTAAATTGTGCTTTCTTTGGGCGGTGGGGGAGGATCAAAATGACATTTCGTGGTTAAGTGGTCACCTAATTTGGTCTTTTGTAGATTATTTTTGTGTGTCAATTATGAAATTAAACAAAACAGGTGGTTTTCAGGATGACTCTTGCAGACTTTTTTTTTTTTCTTCGTTCTTTTCAACTTTTTAACTTTGTTTATTCTTTCAGATTTAAGTGATGAATATTAATGTGATTGAGCAACATGTGCATTCTCTGTCAACACCGCTGACCTCACGGCCCTCTGCCAACACTAGCATGCTTTTCATTTGTTAGCTGGACCTGAAGAGGAAGGCCATCAGGTGAGACAGGTAAAAAGATAGCTGTGGATCAGAGGACATTATACACATTTTATTAAAAAAAAAAAAACAGTTGAAGGACCATCATTTGTTGAAATAGCTGGGCACTGTAGTTTTTAGCTAATGTTATTCTGGAGTAAATGGAGCATTTGTTGGGGACTATTTTCAGCAGTGGATTAATACACGTTTGGCGCTCTAGAGATATTTACCATTTACAGTTTTACTGCATGGTGATGTGTGGGACTCAACTACAACGGCCATGTTTATGCTGATGAAGAAACAACTGCGTGGCTCAGTTGTTTTCAATAGTTGTTGCTTTCGGTCTTTTCACAGGAAATTAAATTAATTTGTTTAATATCAGAATTATCCTTTAAGTCAAGTACAAGCTTTGACGTTTGGACAAACCTTTGGAGTCAGAAAAGTATCAATGTGTCAAGAACATGAAACCAACAATTATTACTCCGCCGAGGAGGTTTGTTTTGACTGGTGATCATTTGTGTAATCCTGCTTACTAACAACCGAACCCACAAACACTACTGAACGGTTTTCCATCTAAAGTGGGTGAAGGATGGGTCTCGGCCCAGAATAGTCCCCATTAACTTCCCCAATTTCTTTAACAATTGTGAGATTTTTTTTAAAAAACATTTTCCTTAATTTTCCAGGAAAAAAAATAATGGATTGTGATGGAAAAAAACAGGCCCATTTAGGTGGCGGTTATTTATGAATGAGTAAAAAAGAAAGTGACTGTTGGGTTTCAGTGTAGGTTTGCACACTTCTGGGTGATGTTCATTATTATTTAATATGTTTAATATTATTTAATAATTGGGATTTTTATTAATTGTTGAGTGAGTGTGAGAAGTGTCCATGAGTTTCTCAAAGGTGATGTCTTCATGTCCCGTAAATGTCCAAAACCTCAATGTATTAAATTTACAATCATAGAAAATAAATATTTGTATTTGACATTTCAACAGTTTGTAGCCGATTATTTTTCTGTTGATGTATTAATTGACATTAGTGCATTAGTTGCTAAATTGATAATTATAACCCAATGAAAAAATATTTCTAACAGTATTAGATCACAGAATTGGAAATGAGTATAGTCTTGCTAGTTTTACAAGCTAACTGTGAAAGTACAGACTGAAAGCAGAGCCGTGTCTAAAGTCTGCTACAGTCAATGATGTTGGGCTGTCAAACACCAGTAAAAGTCCAAACACCTGTGACACTGAGATGAGACTGATGCGATAAGAAAGTAGATCACTACAGGTTGGATCCAAAGACAACCCCAAACAGCCTCACAGCTACAATGAATATGCTTTATTTTCCTTTTACAAAAACAAACAAAACAAAAAAATTACGGTCTAGAAATACAGGTATACAAGAAATAATATGATGGGAGTATCTGCAGTTGAACGCCTGGTTGTCAACAGCCAGCTGGATGATAAAAATAATAATAATAATTATAATAATAAAATAAGAATGAGTTAACTACTTGTGGATGATAAAGCTTCGAACCAGATGACATCCTGTGCTGTGCATCATTTCCCCAAAATAACCTCAGAACTAAACCTTCACCTGTGAGTAGAGACATCATGTTGGGAGATGGTGCTGCAGCTGAGGGCTCCGCTTCTCACGTGGTTAATCATACTGGACACTGAATCTGACCCAAACAGGTTATTATGAACACAGAGATACACAGCCGATATGATATGAAGCACAGCAAAAATACAAAAGAAAGGAAAAAGAATTAAGTGATGAATGTTTCATCTCATTGGGTTTTTTTTTTTCTGCTTCACATCTGTACTGAAATCTTTGCCCACTTATGTTCTTATTTAGTGTCTAAGGCACTTTTAAAGAAACTTCCTGTTAACATTTGAGAAGGGGGAATCAACAATCTTAATCTGCACATCCAGAATACAAGAGAAGACAGAAGAGTTGATGGATGGGTTGCCCTGGCATGTAGTTTTCATTAACTGTCAAGATGGCTGCTGTACTTCACTTTGATACAAAAGCTGTTAAAGGGACTCGGGCTAAAATTGCAAAGGAAATAAAACAAACTTCATTTTCAGACAACCTGTGAATACTAAGTGCTTGAACAGGTCTGTCGGTAGTCTGAGGAGTCAGGCTTCAACTCTCAAAGCCATGGCACAAACCAGCCCAAGTGTTTCATCATCATCTTTCAAATCACAAAGATAAAAGTTCCTAAAAAAACAAAACAAAACAAAAAAGCAACCTTTACGGCTGTTCTGAAGGTGTTACACAGGCTTCCCTATTTTAACGTCTTAGCCAGCATGAATGTAAAGTCATTCAGAGTCATACTCATGATGGACAGATTAAAAAGGAGAAAAGGTCTCAACGATGAAGCAGAACCAGAGACAGTTTCTTTAGTTTTTATTTCATAGATTCTTCTTACCTGTCAAAACAGTCAGAATGTTAAGTTGTATGAAAATTAAAAAGGAGGGAATATGAAGATTACAGACCGTTTACTTTGATTTGTGTTGCGTCCAATTAAGCGTCATAACTTGTGTAACAGCTTCAAAACCAGTTGTCATGGAATTACAGATTTTAAAATTAAAATGTCTCTGAACAAACTAAAGACTTCTCATCCATGCTGGCTTAAATTTAAACTTAAATCTTTATCAGGCAAGAATTAATATTGTTTTTTTCATTAAGAGCATTAAACAAGTCACTGAAGACTTTACAATTGCTTTAACACAGCGGTGAGATTAACAGGTAATTATTTTTCAGCTGCTTTAGCTTTGACTTGGATGTGATGCTAATACAGACTGGGGCTTGGCACAAACACTGAAATGTCATGAGACTATTTTCATTCCGTCTCCATTTCTAATCAAACTACATGTTTTACTAAGCTGTAACCATCATCGTCACATTTAAACACGTGGACTGAGTGCCACTTTTCCAGTAAGGGCTCCCTGTTGGCTTCCAGTTTAAAAATTCAAACGTCTTCCTGTGCAGTTCTGCGCATTTTCCAGCATCTTGAGAGCTTCCCAGTTAAAACCCAGCTACACATTCCTTCACTAACTTGAGATGAAGCGACAGAGAAAAATAAAATACCTTTTTTGTTTCACAGTAATACACTTTCACTTCAGAGTTCTTCTATTGCATGTCCCGAGATGTTAGTCGTTCCTGTAGTGTTGTAGTGTCGAAGCCGAACAACAAACAGTCTGTACATCAGAGGGAGACTCATGCAACAAACAAAAAAAAAAAAAAAGCAGCCTCTGCGTTTTTGGGCTTTTCCATTTTGAACCGAGTCACTGGGAGGAGGGAGTGAGTCGAGTATCGGATGGCTTTTACACAACAAGTGAGCAGAACACTTACAACAACACCAGAAACACGTTTCCTCATAGTCCTGCATTTCCAGTATGGAGTGCGTTCACATACGTTACATAACTGATGCGTGTACACCTCACAGCCTCCACCTACAGCACACACGCTGAGTTTCATATGTATAAAAAGCACTTTGCACCTATGCGTAATTTCTCAATAAGCTGAGTAGATAACTTCACGCCTGACAGGGGAGAAGGAGGAGGAGGAGGAGGAAGAGGGCGGTGTTATGTTATGACGCTGAGATGATACATGGCCGGGAGATGAGCCAGGACGAGCAGCTTGCCAGAGAAGAGCAGAGAGAGGCAGAGTTGTCCATTTGCCCCCGTGACTCTGCAGGACTGGAGGCTTTCCTCCAGGGGAGTGCGCTGGAGTTTCCCTGCAGTGTTAACTGATATAAAAAAGGGCGGAGGCGTGCTGCCGGGCGCACTCCACCCAGCTTGACTAAAAACAGCTCATCGCTCCAATCTTCTGTCCAGTCCGTGGTTTCAAATGAAAAAAAAAAAAAATTATAAAAGACAATGGTGATGTCAAGGATCTTCTCGGGGGAAAACTGTGCGCAGGTCACAGGTGGATGAGGTGAAGGTAAAGGTGAGGCGGGTGGTGGTGAGGGGGAGGGGGAAAGCGAGGTATGAGAGAGTCACTGTGTTTACTCGGCGTTAGAGGTTTGCGTCTCGTTGAAGTCGCCGGAGCGGCTGTCGGCGTCGTCGTCTGACATGTCGACGGAGGCACCATCCAAGTTGAGGTTACGGCGGCCAGAACGGCTGGAGGAGAAGCTGCTGACTGGACCGCCACGCCTGGTCAGAATGGAGAAATGAAACAATTAAACACTGTAATTTCTAAATTAGAAATATATCCCGTACAGACACACAGTCTGATCAATTCACACCATTTATTCAGTCTTTCATGTTGAGTTTTCTTATTTATGTTTTACCTGAGGCGGTTCTTGAGGGAGTTGACCTCCCGGGTGAGACCCTCGCTGGCCTCAGTGGCGTCGTCCAGCTCCCTCTGCAGCTTCCTGCGGGAGGCGTTGGCCCTGGTGGCCTCCTCCTCCGCCTCCTCCAGCTGACGCTTCAGCTGCTTCATACGAGAGTTGGCTTTCTCCATCTGACAGGAAGGCGGACACATGGGGGAAACAGACGGAGACAGTGAGAGGTCGTGGGTGGTGAAAATGAATCTATCCGTATGTGTCACTTTGGATCTCATGAGTCAATACCTGTTCCTTGTACTGGTCAGCGTGGCGACGCTCATCCTCCACCTGCATCATCACCTCCTTCAGTTTCTTCTCTGTGCGACGGACGATTTTGTTGGCTGCTGCTCTCTCCCTAGAAAAAAAGAAAAGAGCTCATTACCATCTCTATTTTCTGCTTCGTCCAACTTTATGTTTAGGTTTTCAATAACACCATCTGCCACCATTTATGTCTTCAAATAAAAGTTGTAATTATTATTTGATCTTACAATAAATGACGCTCGACATAACATCCCATTGATCACATACGTGAGAATATCTACTCGAACAGATCTAAACCCTCTGTGATGCCTCATGAACAGAGACTGATCACTTACTTTGCCTCCTGCTCCAGCTGTTCCTCCAGCTGCAGGATCTTGGCCTCCAGGGCAGTGATGGACGCCTTAAACTTTGACTTGATAGTCCCCTCCAGCTCTGCCAGCTTGGCTTTCAAATCCTGCATTTACAACGTGCAACTTTCAGGATCAAGAGCATTAAATATGATAATAGTAATCCCTACTCTTCATGTTAAAGTGGCTTCACAGCAGCATCACAGTGGAGACAATATGCCTCAATAATTTGCATATAATAAGTATATAACAAACATGAAGTCAAGTCAGGCAAGATATCAAACTTGCATCTTGCATCCAAATTCTGGCGTAGAGGTGATGCAGCTGCCTGAACTGTAACCGACTTGGACGAACAAAAAAGTCTTTAATAGCCGTCACTTTAAATGTACACAGAGCTGACAGATAACCAGCTATTTGTGCTGTTGAATGTTACCACACAAATTCATCTATGCTAATGTATTTAACAGACGGTACAACACCTTGTTCTGCCGCTCCATCTGCTGTCGAGCGTTCTCACTCTTCTGTGCAGTGCTGCGCTCTCCGGCTAACTCAGCGTTCAGGCTGTCGACCTGAGAAAGAGAGACGGGATAGAAGGACGAGTGACGAGAGACAGAGAGGACTGTAAACTTCATGTGTGGAGAGTTTAAACATCCTCATTTCTGACAGTGACTCTGATTTTGAGCGTTCAAGACTTCATGACTATGATCTCCTGGGTCGTCTGTTTACCTGCATGTTGGTCTTTCTGAAGCGGTCGTTGAGCAGCTCCATGTTGCCCTGCTCCTCCTCCAGCTCCTCCTCCAGCTGGGAGATACGAGCCTCCAGTCTCCTTTTCTCCTCCAGAAGTGACGACCTGACACATGCATTTTTATTAAAATCTCTGACTTGACTCCAGTATGCTGGTTCACACTGATTATGCTCAAGTCCAAGTGTGTAGGATTTAGTGACATCTAATGGTCAAGTTGCACATTTCAACCAACCACTCATCTCACCCTCCCCTAAATTAGCTTAAAAAAATCATCGTTTCTGTCAATAGATCCTCTTAAATCATTCAATTGAAACCCCTAAAACAAAATGATCAAGCCAATCAGTACAAACAAGGTGACACTGACTTTCCAGAAGCACTGTTGGAGATCTCATCAGCCAGCTCGTCCCTCTCCTGTTCAGCATGACGACGCGCCCTCTCGGACGCTGCATGGTCCTACACAAACAACACACACACAAACAACACACACACACACACACACACACACACACACACACACACACACACACACACACACACACACACACAGACACACACACACACTATGATCAGTATGAAGAAGATCTGGGATAAGATGGTCTCCCATTCTTGGACAGCAAATACAGAAATGAAATCTGACTGAAGTTTTAAAAAAAAGTTTTCTTTTTTTTCTGGGCTGTTATCAGTGAAAGAGATTTTCAATCAGCATAAAAAACTATAATTTCACCTCCTGAAGCTGCAGGATTTCAGCTTCGAGGCCCTTGAGTTTCTTCTCGTTCTCCTTCGACTGGGTGAAGATCTCATCCCTGGAGGCTCTGGCCTCCTCCAGCTCCCTCTGATAGTCCTTCATCTGAGCCTACAGAGCAGAAACAAAGTGGAACAGGTCAAAGGCTGACACAGCACAACAGTGACCACTCAAGGCCAGTGGAAAAACAACAGGAAGTTAGTTATTGCAGATAAGTTTTGTCAGCAACGACTGACATGCAGATAATGGAAGGATTTAATGACTTAAAAGCTCTTAACACAGAGTCATAACTCAGTCAAATCTGAACCCAGAAAAAAACAAGACATACATTTTTAGATTTAGAGTTGCGCTTTACAGGGATATCAATATCTCACTTATCCACTGTGAATAAATGTCCAAAAAACGCAGTGTCAGATTTGTCAGACAAACCTCTGACTCAACAGACAGATAAGAGTCGAATAGAACCAGTAAAACTTGCAAAAAATGAAACTATGGTTCTTCAAGGCCATGCAGGGAGCAGGTGTGTGTGTGTGTGTGTGTGTACCTGCAGTTTCCTGAGCTGTTTAATAGCCTCCTCTCGGCCTTTGTTAGCAGCTTCGATCTGTCCCTCCAGCTCGCTCAGGTCCATCTCCAGCTTCTTCTTGGCAGCAACAGACAGAGTTCTCTGCTTTCTCTCGTCCTCCAACTCTGCTTCCATCTCACGCACCTGGAGGAGCAAAAACACATTAGATCAGTATACTGCAAGAGCAGTATAGAGACATTCCTTTCATTTCAAGACAAAAATAAAACATTCAACCAGGTCATGATGGTCATCGTCAGTTTGCCCTGTGTACCTGTTTGACGAGCGCCCTCTTCTTCTCCTCTCCCTGCTCATCTCTGGCCTGCAGGTCACGGTCAAACTGGGCCTTCATGGCCTGCATGTTGACCTCCAGACGCAGTTTGGCGTCCTCCGTGGCCTGCAGCTCATCCTCGAGCTCCTCCAGCTGAGTTCTCATCTCCTCCACCTGTTGCTCCAGTGTTCGCTTGGATTTCTCCAGTTCATGGACCTGTGAGTAGCATCAGGAGGAAGAAGTATTGTCGTATTGTCAGCAAAAGCCAGCCGGATAAAGGCATACTGCACCTGGCAGTGTCATTTCAGAGGTCAAAGGTCACTCACATTCTTCCCCACGTCATCTTTGGAGCTCATCAGGTCCTCCATTTCTGCACGAAGCTGCTTGTTAAACCTCTCCAGCTCCTCTTTGGCCTCCAGGGCCTCCTCCAGAGCTCTAGCCATGGACAGAGCCTTTGTTTCCTTCTCTCTGGCCTCAGCCTCTGCACGGTCACGCTCCTCAGCAAAACGGGCTGAGATGGTTTTCTCTTCAGCCAGCAGCTGGTGTACACACACAAACAACAATCTAAAAACACTGACGTACATCTAACCTCAAGCTATCATTCCTGAAAAATTCTAACAGTCCAGCGTACCTGATCGAACTTCTTCTGTTTCTTTTCCAGGTTGGAGACGATTTGTCTCTGGTGGTCCAGGTCCACCATCAGGTCATCCAGCTCCTGCTGCAGCCGGTTCTTGGTCTTCTCCATCTTGTCCATGGCCATGGTCTTCTCCTCCAGACGCTGGCTGGTCAGCTCCACATCCTTCAGGAGTTTTCTCTTCACATCCTCCAGTCCCTCCATCGCTCCCACATCCTCCTCCAGCTTCTTCTTGGTCTCAAACAGCTATAAGAAGGACAATTTTATAAATCAGTGAATAGACAAAGATAAGAAACATCTCACAAAGTTATCATTTTGCTTTCTTGTGGCCATTGTGGCCTTCAGTGTCACAGCATTGTCAGATGGAGCAGCAGTGCTACACTGCAATATCAGCAGTGACATAAGCGGAAAGGTGAGGCAAATACGAAATAGTGAGCTGACCAGAAACAATTGCTTTGTCATCTTAAAATAAATGAGTGTCTTGTTTCATTCAGTAGCTATTTTACCCAGTCCAATAAAGTGTGCATACAAACAATGTTCATAACAGTCAACTTTGTTATTGTTTTCGTAGGGCTGGGCGATAAAACGATAATGATATCTATCGCGACAGACACGTGATCAGTGTTAATAGAAAACATATTTGATAGAACATTCGATAATTTCACTGAACTACGTTAGAAAAAAAACAGGAAGAAAACCCTGATCCACAACTGCAAGGCATTCTGGGGGATGGAGGCGGGCTTTAGCCTCTCGACCTCTCCCGGCCCAGCTAAGCAAGGTTGGTGGCATGAACAAACTCTCTCGCTCTTTGGTAACCTAGCAACAACCTGTTGTGTGACATGCACAGTAGCACTTTCATGTTTCGCCATCGTGCCTCATAACTGCTTTAACAAAAGTAATGGTGTGGAGTGAAAGGAGAAAATGAGACAGCATGAGAGGAAACTGCGGATAAAAGAGGAAAAGTCATGTCACCAGTTTAGCAGGACTGTAATTATTTAAAGTCTGACAAGAGTCAGACCGATGTTGTCTGCAAACTATGCAAGGTCTAAATAACGGATGCTGTGGCGTATCATTTAACGAGGGACTTGCTACCGCTCAGAATAGTAGAGAGGCCTGGATACAAGAATCTTATTCACGTGCTTGATCCCCGTTACATTCTTATTTCAAATCAATGAAAAAAAATCAATATTATCGATATTGACTGTTATGAAACACTTATACCGTGATACATGTTCAGCCATATCGCCCAGCCCTATGTTTTAGCCTAGTGAATTTCATGAAGGCAGTGGGAGATAACCCTAACCCATAAAAAGCTAAAATCCAGAACTAAACTTCACTTCAGCTTTCATTAAAACTTACAAGTTTATTAGGTACAGCTTGTTTGTAACAATACAGCAGTATTCTATACTATATTCTTGATTTAGTGTCTCAAATCACTTTTATACTCTAAAATGTAACATTTTTGGATAATCTTATTTGCAACTCATGATATGAACGTAGAATTAAATGTGTATAAACTTCTGTCAGTTTGTTTTAACCCCACATATCCAGAACAGGGACCTTTTTGTCTTCTAACTATCACAGTCTTTCTCAGATCCTGAGCTTTTACTTTGGCTACCATTGCTGTTTGGCCAGGAACATGCACTCCCACCTAAGATCTCAAACTGAAGACAGACTTTCACTTTATGGGCTCTTCAATTTGCTGCACTGCTTTAAATCTGTCTGCGTGCTGCTCTGACAGGTGTTTGCACAGCTGGAAACTTTTCCCCAGCCTTTCTCTTGGCATTCAGTCAAGTTACAGTGGTACTTGAAAGCTGTGTCTGCCTCATTTGTGTGTGTGGACATCTACAGTATGTATGTGTGTATGTATGTACTGTATGTTTATGAGACCCGTTAACATTTGTGGCTATGTACGATCATACCTGAGCATGCACCGTCTGCAGCTGTTTCTCCAGGTTGCGTCGTGCCTCTTCATCCTCCTCCTGCTGCTCCAACAAGGTGTTCTTGTCCACCTCCAGCTGGCGGATTTGGCCACTCAGGTTCAGCTTCTGGCGCGTTTCCTCCTGACGCAACTCCTGCACACCAGACCGCAACCAGAAAAGTCACAGGTGAAAGAAAAGCAGTGCGACAAATCTGTTACACCTGGTCCTATAACTAAAAAAAAAGCCTTTGTCTGTTATATGCTAATTAAATAACCCATTTTTCTATTCAAGGTGCATTTTCACACATGTGAATCTTCAGAAGCCGACTAATTGTGACTTTACTACTTTTGAACAGTTAGACAAGGGACAAATTTTCTCAGAGAGGATAATCTGTTTGGTAGGTTAATCAATTATCCCATTGGAAACACTCAACTTGCATTGAACTGCATAGAAAGGCTGATCATTCATACCTCCAAATCTTGCAGTTTGCTGTTGAGTTTGTCAACTTCCTTGGCCAGTTTGACACCTTTCTTCTCTGACTCCTCCAGCAAAGCCGACACATTGTCCAGCTCCGTCTAACAAAAGGAATATGAGGTTGTGATGAGAGCATAGTAAACAGATCCAAATCACGCCATGAATATTACCCATGAATATCAAAAATTCTGTCCTCATTTTTTTTTTGTGCATTTCTAGAGGACTCTGGTGTCTGTGGAGGTATTTACCTGCAGTTTGTGTGAGCGTTCAGTCAGCTCTCCCTTGGCTCGCTCTACCTCAGTGGCCCTGGCTGTAAACTCCTGCAGCTGGGCCTCCAGTTTCTTCCTCTTGTATTCAGACTCTGTCTTCGCCTGCTGCAGAGTCTTCACCTCACAGGCCATCTCTTTGTTGTCAGTCTCCAGACTCTGTTTGTTCTTCTCCAGGTTGGCTTTGAACTGTACAGAACAAAATAATAATGTTTCTGTTCAATTTTGTCTACATATCGTATAACTGATGTATGCAGGCAAATACAAAACCTGTGAGTGTAACCAGGATTACCCACTCACCCTCTTGGCCTGTTCCAGCTGTTCGGACAATTCTTCCAGTGCTGTGGCGTGCCTCTGTCTCATATCCTGGATCTGAGCCTCGTGGTTTTTGGTCTCCTCATCTATGGCCTTCTTCAGCTCTGCCACCTCCAGCTCACGCTTGGACCTGGAGGACAGATACAAGGAGGAAACATAAGAGGAGAGGATCTGTGGAGTCCCCCTATATTAATCACTCATACACAAGCTTTAAACAAGCACCTGAGCTCCTGCTGGGCAGCAGTGGTGTCCAGCGTGTCTTCCAGCTCCGTCTTCAGAGCCTCAAGCTCCTCGCTCAGGTCCCTCTTGAGTTTTTCAGCTTTCGTTCGACACATCTTCTCCGACTCCAGATCCTCCTGAAGCTCAGCTAGGTGGGCCTGCAGCTCCCGAACCTGCTTTAAGGCGTTGTTCTTCTGAACGGTCTCCTCATCGCTCCTGAGACGCAGAAGTCCACAGGTTATTTTATAGACCATTACCTTTCAATTTAGTCTTCCGCGTAATAGATCAATGAGATTCAGGGCATGGCTGTGTCTCAGGATGTAGAGGGTTGTTTTCTGACTTGAAGTTTCTGTGGTTTGATCTACTCCTGACTCCATGTCGAAGAATCCCTGGGAAAGATACTGGACCCCAAACTGCTCACACTGATTTTCTCTTTCCTACAGCACTTCCACTTTAACTGCAATTTAAAGTAACTACTTAAAACGGTGACTTTTAATTCCATTTAATTTACTTTTAGTTATTTAATGATTCCATTATCTTTTAGCGAAAATACGTGTACTTTTTTCAGCTTTAATATTTTCGCTTTCCTTTCGAAATCTACGCAGATACTTTGGTCCTCAAGATAACCACACAAGAACAGGGTCACATACATTTATTGCATTCAACTATTATAAAAATTGTAATATTATTACAGTCTTATGATTTTAAGTAATGATAGGGAATAATGTGTGCCTTAAATGCAGGGCAAGTCATGATGTCATTTCCTAAACCAAAAAGTGAGGCCACCATTGCACACATGGTGGCAGTGTGGTGAGCTGTTCACTGCTGAAGCTGTCTGCAAATTGTGTGTGTGCACGCATGTGTGTCTGTGCGTGTCTGTATAGTTGTGAGACTGTTGATTGGTTTGCAGCTGGAAGAGAGGCCAAGTGAAATCCCTGCTGGCTGTGACACTCCTGTAACATTCCTCTCTTACCGCTAATTAAACACACGAGTGTCATAATGATTCCGTTATATCATTAATGCAACAAAAATGTTGATTAAAGGCACTAATGACTTCCATATAAAAGTAATTCCCCATTTTCCAAACAAAGATAACACAATTGTTCTCAGAATAGCAGCTGAATTCAAAATGAGGCTCATCAAGTTTAATGAGAGCTTAATTATCTGGAGCTGTGACTAAACTGGTGATTTCTGCCTGTGAAATCAGACAGACAGACGTTTACCAGCGACCCCTGAGGTCTCGACCGTCAGTTTGGTGTGAGGAGAGAAATTCTGCATGGGAACATTTAAATAATCTGAGCTGACCTTCAAAGCGATGTCCTCAACAGCCGTTTACCTCATCTGATACAGTCTAAGGACGGCTGCATGGGAAGTCAATTAAATATAACACCAGATGTGTTGCTAGGATTATTCTTCCCACCATGTGGAAAATGAATTATCATTCTTTTCAATATTTTTTTTTTTTTAAATCCTCTGACAATAAAAAAAAAAAACAAAAAAAAAAACACAAGCTAATCAGAAAGTTTCTCCGACAGTGTGAAATGACTGCCTGGTTTTGCCCAGCTTGTTAATGCTTCATGTGGAAAAACTATAAAGCCCAACACTGTGAGCATCAGTCAACATCAATTTGCTTGTAATCAGATACGGCTGCCTCTGTGGATATTCCACATCAGGGCTTACTCTAAATGTAACATTTTTCGACTAAGAATTGGGGGATATGCCGATATTATTCAGGTTTTAGGAGCATTCTTTGGAGATGTATACAGCAGATCCAGAATATGGTGATAATCGATCAGTGTTTTTACTGCAATTTGAGACAGGGAGCCTCTGTTTCCGAACAGTTCTATGCGTTGTCATGGATGTGTTTTTCACAAACCAACCATTGAACAGTGTCCAAGACTGGTGAGGGATGCATGCCCTAATCTCTTGTCAGAATGAGAAACATACCTACTTTTAATCATTGTGAAAGACCTGGATATGAACAGGTTTCCAGATATGAGCAACACTGACTTTTCAAGGTGGGTGAGGGGATGAAAGAGGGTGGCTGTGGGTGCACAATCTAGTAAGTCCATCAGCAGAAACCTCTTAGCCAACACAAAGAGACAAAATGCACAAGCAGCTCCAACAGTGCCACTTTTCCATATTTCGACGTTGTAAACATCATGGTCACATTAATTAAAGTATACATGGGTGAACGTAATGTGTATGTGGGAAAGCTTTATTTGTGTGTTTGGTCAAAAATAATTCAACTGAAATAAAAACCCATCCTCCAAGACTATTGTCTTGATGTGTCTGCACAAATTGGTAAATAAAAGGGGAAAAAAGTAATAAATAATCAATTTCCATTACCCATGTAAACAGCTTAGAAGGAATACTGTAAACATAGTCGCTGTTGATTATTTTTGGTCTCTCTGTTGACTTGGCTGCACATCAGTGGAGCGCAGTTGTCATGGAGATGGGATTTACTGCACTACTGAGAGGTTGCAAGTGGAGTCGTACATTAGAAACTAAAAAAAGCTACTCCACTAACATGTGATATTAAATCAGACCAGGTAAGTGATGTGAGTTCAGAGGTACATCTGCCTTACAGTGCCTGTGAAAATACACTTCAGTGTAACAGCAAATAATTAAAATGCTTTCTTCAAAATCAGTTGAACAGCTGCTGAGCTGTACAATATCTTCATCATTAAAAAGGGTCAGATGTTAGTCTTTTCTACTGTTTGGATGTTATATTAAATTTCCCCAAACAATATGTAAGACACAATGTCATCGAGTAGTTCTTATTTTTGTATCATAAATCTCCAAAAATATTCAGTCATTGTATCATTATGTTTCACAATGTGTCAAAGTGAACCACCACATTTTTCTGTTATTTCTCCTTTCTGTCCTATCAGGATTCATGCAAACCTAAAGCTCTAATATCCAATAAGAACATAATATTTGTACCAGTATCATTATTATTATTAGTTTTATTTCAGTGTTTATTATTACAGCACGCAGTATATTTTAATGAATACATCAATGAGAAAGCTCTGACTTCTTCTTCACTGCTCAAAACCTCATGTTTGGATTTTTATTACCAGGGTTTTTATATGCTGGATGCAATCCTTTCAGTTTTGAGAGTTACCTTTACTGATACTTCTTTGTCTCACTGACCTGGCCAGAGCAGCCTGCAGCTCCTCCTCCTTCTTGGTCAGTTGGATCTTCAGCTCCTCTATCTGAGCCTGAAGCTCAGCTATCTGGTCCTGCAGGTCAGTCGTCTCAGCATCAAGTTTGCGTTTGGCCTTCTCCAGCTCCTGCCGAGTTTTCTCCTCCTTCTTTAAACGCTCTGCAGGGAGGAACATCACATGTATCATTAATACAATGGAAAATCAAACACGATCAATAATTATTGGGAAAAAATGTTAGGGTAGAAATCAATCTAAAGAGTTGAGGTCACAGACAGCGACAACCCTCCAACTTCTAATTGCTGACAGCCTGACACAACTAATGGTAATCAGATAAGCCGCTTTGCTAAACAGTCATACTGAATGTCCTGTACCTGACCTATGTGTTGTTCTACTCCAACAGAAAACCCGATGCTTCCTCTTGCTGTGAGGACAGTTTATTTAAGTGCAGCATCCACTGACCCTGGTTGACACTTTTCATTGATTTTTCCAGCCTGCTTTGTGTCTGTTCTAGTAAAAGTTTCTCTGTTCTTGCACACAAAATGGTGCCAGTAACAGTAACTTACCCTCCAGGTCGACCATCATCATCTCCTGCTTGTTCTTGACCTTGCCGAGGTTCTTTGCTTTCTCCTCCTCCTCTGTCAGCTGGGAGCTCATCTCGGCGATCCTGTCCTCAAGTAGCTTTTTCTCCTGTTTGGGTCCAATCAAAGTGTGTGTTAGACTGGAAACTTCAAAACTGACAACTTCAATATGGAGGTGAAAATGGAAGACTGAACAACCAAGCCACTGATGACACAAACTGATCATAAAAGCAACGTTTCTACTTTGGTGCTGAATGTCAAGTAGAATCATCAAAGACACAAACAGTATTTATTGTTATGAATATACTATCTATTCCATTACATGCCTCATCTATCACTTTACACTTTGACATTTTCAAACCCATTGTCTCACCTTGAGGAACTTGGAGTTCTGGTCCTCCAGCAGGAGAATGTCCTCCTCCATTTTCTTGATCTTTGACTCAGCCGTAACTTTGTCCAGCTGAAGCTTCTGACGTGCAGCTTCCTCCTCGTCGAGCTGCTCCTCCAGGTCCTGAAGGGAGGGAAATATGCATAAAGATTCACTGACGATCCGATTTTGTGAGGTTGATGCTGAAGTTTAGAAAGTGATGGACGTCTGACAAATTAAACTCTTAAAATCCCCAAACAAAGGGCACAAATCAAATTAATAAAATCAATTTTAAACTGCATGTGTTAGATGTCAGCATCAAAAGAGATGTTTGTGTTTGTGCAGAGGCTAAGTTTTAATAGCTGAAGATATGTACCTGGATGTGTGACTGCATCTTCTTCTTCTCATTCGTCAGGCCCTGGTTCCTCTCCTCCTCCTCCTCCACCCTGGACTCCAGGTCATGAAGGATCTCCTCCAGCTCTTGCTTCCTAGAAAGCAGACGAACCCTCATCTCTTCGGCCTCGGCAAAAAGCTCCGTCTCTGCATGGAGTTGCTCCGCTAGAATATTCTTCTCCTCTAGGAGCTGGAGAGAAGGAACAGTTTGAAGAAACAAATGCATTTAGCCACCTCACATTCACAATTAATTTCATTACAATTATATCAGCTTGTGAAGAAGGGAAAATATTTACTTTCAGTAACAGAGAACATGTTTACCTGCTGGTGTTTTCTTTCCATCTCTACCAGCTCATTCTCCACCTTGAGCTGTCTCTCTTTCACCTTGACCAGTTCCTCGTCTTTGGCCTGCATCTCCTCCTCCTGCCTGGTGACCTGCAGCAGAGGCTTCACCTAAGAAAAAAAAAAAATCCACCATTACAAGGTCACTGCAGTGTTGACATTTTTAATACCACATAAGACGCATTACAGTGGCCATGGTCGAACTGGTCAAAAAATGACAGACAACTAGTAGGGACAATCAAGTCTACAATTCTTTATTAAGTACATGAATGTATTTATACACAAAATAAAGCAGAGACTTAACGCAGTGTATTTTCTCACCTTGGTGAAGAGTCTCCACCATTGCCAGTGTCGCAGCTTCAAGTAAGCAGCACAGTTCCTCTGGAGGACCTTTAGGGCACTCAGCTGCTGCTGCTTCTTAGCAAACGCTCTAAAGGAAGAAAAAAAAAAAGGTAAACAAACAGGTGACAAATCAATGGCAGGGCTTGAGAGAAGTGTAGAGAAATCTGCAGTGTTTTCATAACAATAGCAACAAACTTAAATATGCAATAACTGATTTTTTTTTGCTATTGGCAAGCAGCAAAAACAGGTCGAGAACACAAGATTGACATATCATCAGCTTTGAAGTTAATATGGTGAATTTGTTCAATAAAAGTTAGTTATTCATACAGAGTAACACAGTTACATAATTGTTCATTTGAGACATCTTTCTATCCTCAAGAAGAATGTTAGGCCAGTATTCACTCTCTTTTAGCTCGGTATTTGGTCTCCATCACCTCCTGAAGGAAATGTTCGGCTCTGTACCTGCTCAATTCTTGTTCATCACATAGTTATTAACTTTGTCTGCCTGCTTGCCGTTTTAAGACCAATGAGACTGAACCGAAACAGTTAAGTTGTAAACAGCTAAACAATTAGTTGAAACTCATTCAAAATCTCAATTAAACTGTCTGAGAAGAAGTGTAGTCTCAAGTGATAATCCAGTGTAATGTCATTATAAACCTATCTATTACAGCTGCTTTAAGTCAGAGACCAAGAAAACACAAAGAGCACCTGACAGTCCGTCTATTAATGTGCTGCTTTATGCTTATCTTTTATAAATGCTAATCACGACAGGCACCTCAGTACTTTCTTTTTGTTTGTTTTTTTAAAGTAACATTCGCTGGAGGAGCTTTAGGTCTATAACGATGACTTGACAGTAGACACATTTACGGATGATTTGTGTCTCAGACTACTTCTGGGGCGGTTAGGATAATTGGATCACTGTTTGTATCCCCATGATGCTATTAAGGACAGAGATACATACTTTAGAAATAGTTTGAATGAAAAAAATCTGATGACTCACTTGCGTGCCAAGTATCCACGGCACACAGATTGAAAGTAGATGATGATGTCAGTAATCTTCAGATCTCGCTCCTCCTCCAGGTGAGCCAGAACACCAGTTCTGAAGAAGATCTTACTCTGACCAATACGGAACAGGTTGGGGTCCAGCTCCAGAGCTTGGATCTATGAATAAAGAGTTATTAAGAATTTAAATTCCAATTGAGTATTCGTCTTCCCTCCCAGGTTATGAAGAACCTTTCAAGGAACTTAGGAACTAAATCCACATTTTGATCATAGTTCAAGGTGTAAAAATAGTCTCTGCATGGGTTGGAGTATTTAGTGACCCCGGGGCAGTTTGCGGTTTTGACAATAACTGATTAATCAAATACAGACAGCACAGCTTCTGCAACATCAGTACTTATGTACCCTAGTCAGGGTTGTCATTCCTTGTAGAGCAAGCGAAAGAGTGAATGAGAGATATAAAATTACATTTTCTCATACTTTCCAGTTCTATGGTACTCATGTAGTAAAGCAGAAATAACTAAACATCAAACACTCAGCAGAGATGGCCGCTCTGAAGTTTCTAGTCTCCCATTTCTCTTCTGTATGTCACCTTTACATCAAACTCAAACATCAAAGTCAGGATGGATCATTTTCATGTCATGTGTCTACCCTTTTTCAATTTGTTAATCTTCATGGTTCTTCAGATGTGATCTAAATGCATGAAATTAACTTTCAGTTTGCAGATAAGTTCCTGAGTTCCTCTGGTTCCACACTTCCTGGTACTTCTTGGTAAAACAGTTAATGATCAAAGCAGTAGTTTTGCAGAAACACTACCATTCTTTCA